>NC_135235.1:328435153-328570153 GCF_051348905.1 Ranitomeya variabilis | reverse complement strand
TTGTGCAACACAATAGTAATTAAGGGTACCATCATTTCTGTCCAGGCCTATTTCATTAGTTTTATTTTTATTTTTTTTAATTCTGTGGAAGCATGGTTGAAAAGCAATGTCTGACTTTCATTTGTTCATTTTCATAGATACTTTATTCTATGAGGGTCTCATCCTGTAATTTATGGATAGGTTAAACAAGTTACCTCCTTTGACCATACATTGGTTTATGGCTTTGTTTTTGTTTGTTACATTATTTTAATCTGTGTTTTGTTTTGCTTTGTTTTACTTTGTTCACCTGTAATAAAGACTAGAGGTATCCATCTACCCTACATTATTCCACCTCACCCTATAATACCAGGAATGGGACTGTGTGACATTCTCTTTTGAAGGCCTCTTTATGGCATTGCTTATGTGGTCTGCAGACTAATCTTCAACTATCAATGGGCTGATGATAGACCTTCATTACAGCCTCCATTTCCCTCTTGCTCTGCACCGTAACAGTGTGTGAGAGCAGTGATGTAAGGTCAATTGAGCACCTGTACATGGACTTCTGGCTCACAGCCCAATGTCATGCAAATGCCTTCTGATGGTTTGTGCAGGCTCTGTTTCACGCTTAAGGTTTGGTATGTGATGTCCAATTTCACTTTCAATACAGAATGGACAAAATCATGGAACAGTAGTGCAGTCATTTCTCCAAAGTGTCCCAGGAACCGTTTCTTAGTATGACAACACTAGCCCGCATAGTGCTTGTGCTACAGTGAGCAGCCTGCGTGGCCTAAATGTGCTACCATGACATACAGCATTTTTTATTTATTATTACTTTTGTCAGATTCAAGTTATTTCTATGACCATTGTGGGTTTTTCTGTCATTAAGCGAGGGGTACCAACAATTTTTACCATGTGTGCATATATATATATCTCAGCCTTATACACACATGATGCAGCTTTTACTGCTTTATTGCCACCTTATAGAAAAATCATTAAACAAATCCCCTGAAACCATACATGTAATCTCAATCTGCCATTTCCTGAAGCTACGCAGGTAAAACAATACGACACAGGCGGTAATTCAGGTTTTTATGTATTATTGGTATCCACAATGTGATGATTAACAAAATGAAAATATTGTATTAATGTTATGTCAAAATAATAAGCCGGCTGACCCACACTCACGTGACATCATACTTTAACGTACCACCAAAATATAGAAAATGAGATTGCCTTATACTACACAATTGCATTACTTTGTCAGGAACACAAAAATGTTCACCTCTTCGGGATTCAGTCATTCGTAACCACAGAGCAGCAGATAACAGCAGTGTGCAATTGTGTGGACCACTTTGGCAGTTTTAGATGTGGTGTTTTTGGGTGGAAGCCTCGAGGACGGGTGCAATAACATGCTTCCACATCAGTATGTTAGTACAGGAGTTTTGGTCAGAAATGTCCACTGTGATCTGTCCAGACGGAAATAAAAATACGCAAAATTGTCACAGGACTCCGTGACCACACATTCTTCGTAGATATGATCACCCTGCAAAAGAGCATTGTGTCTGTGGCAGCATAGCCGCCTGTACCTAAAATAAAGTAAAAAAAGGAAAATCCCAACAGAAAAGAAAACAATCAAACAAAAAGTCTAGAAAGAAGCCAGCAGTAAATTCCAGTGTTTACAACATTGGATGGCGTAGGAGAGGGCAGTGGACCCATTTCCCGGTTGCATATTTTTACGTATACATACAATTGTTGGTTGGGGATAGGTCTTTATGTAACTGAAGCAGTGCAATTTCCATGTGGTCTGAATATTAGGACTCTTCTTTCCTTGCCTTTTCAGTAGTTTGCTATGCACATCAGCATCAGTGTCAGAATTACGGTAAGTCATGGTTTCTTATTAATGGCGACATCAAGTAATTGTGTATTCTGCACAACATCTATTGTGTGAAAAAAAAAAGAAAACCATGCTATGTCTGTGTGTCATCTCATGACAATGAACTGAAACACGATGAGACAGTGACCCTGTTTGTAAGGTTTACGTCATCTTATGATAGCGTTACATGAGGCTGCATGTATAATGGTTAGGTAGGGGGTTCTTTTTTTTTTTTCAGGTCACAAAGACCCTGAATTTGTGACGCATAAAAAAAGACTTTATAATTATATATCAAGAAACAAGACAATGCTCTGATCACGTAATCCTAGCTCCCGACAGCCTTAGACATTCCCCATCTTAAGGGCCAGGGCATATGCATGTGTCCAGCCACATATGTCAGTTTATTTGGTGAACCACTCTCACACGTACCACTCCTTCTTTGAGATGAAGGAACCATCATTCTGGGGCACAAGACTATCGGGGATATCTTCAGGTTCATATTGGAAACCTAGAGTTCTGTCCTCACCATAACCACAACGATCTCCCTCTTCCACTGTGAAATACGGGCGCTTGGATTCATCGTCATACTTCGTGCTCAGTTTACGCCCGTCAATACCATCATCATCTTCTTCCTCTTCATAGCTAATGCTTCCCACTGGGCCTGGTTTCTTTTCATCATCGGAATCCTCAGGGTATTGCAAACTTTGCGCCATTGGAGGGTGCTGCGCCACACCAGCCTTACTGTAGCCATTCCCGTAGACATGCTTCTTAGTGTTGTAGTCCCCCTTGAAGGTGTGATGTCGTTTTCGAAGCAGCACAAACAAGACAACTGAAACAGCTAGTACTAGAACCGCTCCGCCGACAGCCCCTCCAATGATTGTCGCGGAGAACATGGAGGAGTCGTTCCTGACCGTCTGTCCTGTAGGAGTCGGGGTGAAAGGGAATTCTGGGTAGGAAAGACAAGGAAAGGGACAATATCAGGTTCTGGAGTCATGCTATAACCCATAGGCAGAGACGCAAATAGTACGTACTATCGGCTTTTGCCACCTATTTACTGATGTTAATTGGACCACATACACTAGTACACATAACATTTACCTTCTTAGAAGTTGTAAAGGTCCATTATACTATAAAAAGCTAGGATAAAGTGATGCTTTGTGTGAAATTAATACATTACTGTAGTGACGTTCTATATTAATCAACATGGACTCATTTAGAGGCCACTTTCCTCTTTTCTTTTTTACTTAAATGCTTATATTTTTAATTAACACTTTTTTTTTTTACAATAGGATATCATTAAAAAAAAGTTGTATCGTTCAGCTTTTCCATTCTCTATGTATCACACTAAGTAGCAGATTGCAGCATGAGTTAACAGTGAATCATTAGTGAGCTTGTCTTATCTCTGAACAATCTTCCCAGCTTACTTATGGTTAGTTGAAAGTCAAACTTTGATTTGGTAACAAATCAAGTTTCAGAAGATAGTTCAGGAGAAGAGAGGTAAGAGTTATAACCCCAGATGGAGCTCACAGACAACATTCACTGGTAACTTATTCTGCAATCTGCTCTGTATTGTGGCACTCAGAGGTTTCAGAAGCCAAACACAACAACATTTGTAATAAAACCCTACTGCAAAAATGGAGTTTAACAAAAATTACATGAATTTAGATAAAGCTAAAATTCTCCCTATAGACATCCATATCCTTAAAATGTTTTAAAGTTTAAAACTTTGTTCCCAGTTCCTTTTCCAGTGATAATAAAAATACAAACAAATAATTTTCAAAAGTTTTCAAAATACAATTAAATGAAAAAAAAAAAAAATCTACCATATTTTGTAAGAAAAACATATTGTATCATCTTCATTATTAATTACTGTCTAAAAATAAATTCAGACTAGGTCTTTCCAATATGTAACCTCCCGTAACAATTTATCAGATGTCCATTACTGCGTAATTGCGTCCCTGCTAGGGTGTAAGAAGTAAGGAAGGGAAAAAAAGGAAAAAAATGGGGCTTTTAGGAAAGGAAGGGGAGGGAAGTAGTGGGGCATATAAGGATCGTTGGAATCAGTGAATTAATGAGAACACAGTAGAAGCTGATACATAGGCTCCATGGCCAATTACGGAGAATAACAGGCCACATGGTTCTCCGGTGATCAACAAGTCATCACATAAATAACAGAAATGGCAAAAAATAGCACTACAGCACACTCATGTATACAAACTAATAAGGTCAACATGTCAATGGTGTTCTGAAATAAAGAGAGTGAGTGCAGCAGGTTACACAACGGCAGAAATAGAGACTGGTGGAGCGGGGAAGGTTGTAGTCAAGAGACAGACATAGTAGGAAGCTGCTGCCGCTACTATATATGCTGTACCCTATTATCTTAGACTGTAAGATCTTCATAGCCGAAATTGGCACACTGGATGTACAACGGTGACTTGTACTGTGTTATAGAACATGGTGCTAAAGATTTGGTCACTACGATACATCCCTTCACATGTACCCAGTAACCTCAGAGATGAACTAGACAGAAACTGACTATACTAGATGCCTCACAAGATGCAGGTACAAACTCTATGCAGATAGCCTTCTTAATAAATGTGTGAGGGGTCAAAATGCAGGCACTCCCTGTCCATAATGGTGCCCAGAACCTTACACATGCAAGCTTACTTTAGCCGGGCGTAGATAGATTTTCAATGATTAGAGAGGGATAAACTGCTGGTAGACATCTCTACCACATGTGGATTGGGGCCTTCAAATTGCTTGAAACAGGAGTTCTTGATTCACATGAGTCCAAAAATGGCTTAAGGACTGTTTACACTAACCGACCGGTGGCACTAAGTGACCGCTGACCAGCTACTTGTTTTCTGATCGGCACTGGTTTCATAACATGCTTACACTAGCCGATCCGCTTCCAGATTTGGACTGAACAATCAGTAATAGATCATTCGGTGCACACAGGCCAATATTGTTCTCGGCAGCACGAGGTATGATTATACAAGACGATGTGCTGCCGAGAATGACAATCTTTTGTGAAAAACTAAAGATCATTTCAGCAGAGCGTTTTACTGGTTTGTACAGATCGGCAGCCTGTTTACACTGCATGATTATCGAGAAATGAGCATTTCTAGGAATTGTCCATTCATGATAATCGCACAGTGTAAATGGATCTTACTTATTAGCAAGAAAGGAATTGCTGTGGTCCACCAACTATTTGTCCGTCCTAGTGACCAAATACTGTATTTAGTACCATGTAGAATTAAACTATTTTCCCTCCCTACTCTGTGGCCCAAGAAGAATTGGACTAAGTGGGCAGAGTGGTCTTAAACAGAATCCTGACATTTTTTCCCCAAAATGTGCTGTATTGTAAAAAATGAATGGGGTATAAAATCCAACACTCAGACATGGAGACTTTGTAGTGGATTTTCTGCAAGAAAAATCAGACTACAGCAAAATACACACAGCGAGGACGCTGTAGACTTTCAGTAAAAGGATAAGGCAGTGTATATATCAACCAGTTGTGGTTAGCAATTCTGCTATTGAAAGATATGTTCTTCAGCAGTGGAGGCATGTATTACAGGAGCGATGTACACAGTACCATCAATTATGGAGGATATAAAGAGTCACTGTAGAATGCTCTGTATAAAGTCTGTGGCTTTTATATGATTATGGAACGCCAAATAGACTTCATAATGTTCATATGTTTTATAGTTAGGGACATATTGACCTACATGTAATACTTTTATTGTAACACTTGCCTCCACAGCCAGTGTTTGTTTCTGCACTTACACTTACTGTTTTTCAGTAGACACAGACCTAAGAGGGCTTGTTTTTTGTGGTACAATCTGTACTTTTGAATGATACCATCCATTTTGCCATATAATGTACTGAAAAATAGGGAAAACAATTCTACGTTGGATGAAATTCTGAAACAAAATCCAATTCCGCCATTGTTTCTAAGGTCTTATTTTTAGTGTGTTCATTGAATGGTGAAACTGACCTAACAGTGTGATTCTCTACATCAATACGATACTATACTAAACTTACATAGATTTTTTTTATTTAAGGGCTTGTTTTTTTTTAGAGGCAAGCTGAATTTTTTTTTTTTATATCTGACTTTTTTTTATATCCACTCAGGTTACATACAACCTTTTGATTACTTTTCACTGTATATTTTTAGGGAGGTGTGGTGAACTAATCAATTCAATTCTAGTGTTTTGATTTGTTTCTTTTTAATGCATTCACCATATTAGTTAATTAATTTTACATTTTGATAAATCAGACTTATCAGATACCGCATATTTATTTTATGTTTTTTTCATCGTCTTTATTTTTCATGAGAAAAAAAAGGAGAATCGAATTGTAATTTTTTAAAAATGTTATTTAAACCTGTGATTGTCTGTTAGCTTTTACTATACACTGCTGTACCACAGTATTACAGTATTGCAGTATATAGAGAAAATCAGAGTATCTTACAAAGCACTGCCTCTGGCAATGGCAAGGGCCTCTGGCAGGCTAGTAGCCATGGAAATCCATCGGTCCGGTCCCCCCCGATCAGATTTTGGCTGGCCGATGGAATGTATGAGTAAGCAGGAGCTGGTGAGAGTAAGCGCTGGTCAGTGTTCCATTTAAAATCTGCTGTCAGAATTTGCAGCATTAAAATGGTTAACAGCAGCGACTGGAGATGGGGACACCTCTTAATTAACCTATTAATCACCTTTAAACAAGAGTCAGTGCTGCACTAGTCTCATCTGGTTACTGGCTGGAAAGTCAAATGATATTTTCTGTGAAAACTCCAGAGCGTGTAGCCATGCTGCGATTCATGCTGTCCGTGGTGAGCGCAGCATGAATCAGATGACAAGTGCAGACCTGCTGTAAACCTGTAGATTCATTGTCACATTTTAAAATCTTAAAACTACATTTTCCTCTTAAACTGCATTGTTGCCAATAACATATTTAAGTAGTAAGCCACCAGTCTTGGTGATTTCAGTGGAATTAAGAAACAATCTGGTGCCTATGGAAACTGTTTACTTGTCTACTGACATCTACCATCAGCAGAAAGAAGGGCTGAGTATGTTTCACACACATCCGCCATGTTATTTAATCTTAAAGTGAATGTATTATCAAAACATTCTATATTTCTTAAAGGGAATCTTTCACCTGATTCATGCTGCCCAAACTGTGTTCCTTGGTATGACATTTTACATGAAAGGTCTTGTGTTGACAAAGTAGTCTTCCACTCACAGCCATGAAATCTGTTTTTCATGTGTGCTATGATGAGTGTATGGATATCTTCACTTGGATTTTGGAGTAGGTTCAAGTTACATCTCCACTTGGATCTGCCCTTGTGACACTTGATTCTGCCACCATAATCTATTCAGTTTGTGGGTGGAGCTGGTGAAAGAGGACATGTCAGGATCAGAAGATCTGGGTAGCCTGAGCGCTGTCCAGACCTTTAGGGCTGTATGGGTGTGTGTGCTGTCCAGCAGGAGTAATCAGCACCCTGCTGTGACCAATTATATAGCACCACACCTTACTTGAACTCCCATTCTACAGCTGGGAGCTGCCAGTTATAGTTTATACTTGTGCTGGTTCAGTCTTGCTTTCTTCAGCTCTTGTTCAGCTTATTTGTTTCCAGTTTTTGACCTCAATCCATGTTTAGATGATCCTTCTGCCTGGTGATTCTCGTCCTGTCTTCTAACCTCCTCATATTCACACAACTTTCTAACAAACCTATACCAGCCCTTTCCATTGGGCAGTAGCTGCTCTTTGAACCAAACCCAGATCTCTTTGTGGAGTTTGAATGGTGAAAGCCAGATAAACCTGTTTGATCTGGTAGATGTAGTGGATAGCATTGAGCCTTCCCATGTAAGCTCTAATCAGAGTCGCCAGGCTAGCATGAAAAGTGTCCCCATGACAATTATGCTCTAAAATACAGATCTAAAATATTCAGGAAAAAGGTCCACAAAATATATTTAATATATTTTTCTTTAACCCCCCCCCCAACCCAAAAAGCACTTTAGAAACAGTCCAATAAAATCCTTATCAAAAAGCTCCATGTGATTCTATAACAAGCTTCATGTGCTTTCATTACTCTCTTAAGCTTCATGTGCTTTCATTACTCTCTTATCATTGTGAATATTAAAGAACTGGCATATAAGGTAATATGCAAGTATATGCTCACAGTGGTGAGTTTCACTAAATATTCTCCAAACTCAGAAACAAATGTCAAATCTATATTAATCAGCTTGTGCCTTGACAAGCACGTAAACTCTGCTTTTTGCCCCTACACACTCCTGGGACAGTTTTTTTTTCATCAGGAGCAGATATATTGGTGCTTTCCTTTCTTCTGCCAACACACAGTCTGATGTCCATTAATAAATAATAATACAATACTTGAGAATGTGATCAGAATCCAGACACATGGGGGATCTAATAGCATTCAGCTGGAATATTCCCAAGTTTCCAAGATTCTAACATGACTGTGTATAGAGAATTTAGCATCAGAATATCTTCTCAATATAGCTGAAATTATTTATACATTTGGACAATTTTGCTCTGAAAACAGACTGGAGCTTATAGACCTGTCATCCTCTGTGATTAGATATCCTAGATATAGATATGATGTCAAAAATATTACATGGACATACTGTAAGGGACGTGTGCCCAGAGCAGGGACATATTGTAAGGGAAGTGTGCGTCCAGCGCATGGACATAGTGTAAGGGATGTGTGTGCCCAGCGCATGGACATAGTGTAAGGGATGTGTGCGTCCAGCGCATGGACATAGTGTAAGGGAAGTGTGTGCCCAGCGCATGGACATACTGCAAGGGATGTGTGTGCCCAGCACATGGACATAATGCAAGGGATGTGTGCGTCCAGAGCATGGACATACTGCAAGGGATGTGTGTGCCCAGCACATGGACATAGTGTAAGGGGATGTTGAAAGAAAAGGAGAAATTGCAAAATATTCCTTACAAGGTGGTTGCTCATTCCTTGGCAGCAGCTTCTCACTATAATTCCAATCAGAGACATCGCTATTGCAGACATGTACAGATGTGCTGATATCTCCAAATGTGGATAGGGAAATATCTGCGAATCTGCAGCGCTACACTTTTCCAGCTATAGACTTTTGTTCCCACAGTGAAAGAATACAGTCGGCCTCTTCCATTGTTCAATCCAACAGCCCTGTAGGTGTGGAGCGACTAACATGTAGGAAGCTGACAAAATTGTGCTGCAGTCTGCGTCACAGGTACCAGCTTCAAATAGAAAAATAACAAGAGGATATCTGCATAAATTTGTAATATTATATATATACTAGATGGCAGCCCGATTCTAAAGAATCGGGAGTCTAGAATCCATATATACTTTATTTATTCAAATGTAAGAATAATACAATTAATAAATAATAGTAAGAAAGAACAAAAAATGGCTGCACTCACCAGCTCTTGACAATTCTTGACAGTACGGCACATTTCTGATTGGTCGCTCGCGGCAGGCGGCAACCAATCAGAAAAGTGCCGCGCACCACGAAGGCATATATCTTTGTCCACCCTGAGCGGGTGTAGGACGCTGGTGACGTCACTTATCTCCGGACATTATCTCCGGACAAAGCCACGGAAGTTGGCACAAATTGCCGGAAGTAGTATTCTAGGCAATTATATATTAGATTTTAATGTTATCAGTGTTTACCTTTGAACGTTTATATTGTATTGTCTTGTCACCAGCCATGTGTACGATTATCGGCGGAAAGCCTCTCTGGAACCAATAATCACCCCATGTAAAGGTATCTTTATAAGTTAAAGATTCAGAATACTATGACTTTTATCATATCCTGAACAGTCAAGTTTTTTATGAACCGTTAAGGTTTTCTGGTTGAAGTAAAAAAAACTCTGAGTGTTTACAGTTTGAAACCATAAAATGTTGAAAAATTATGTCATTCTTGAGTATATCACTCAATGGTGCTCATAAACGTGTCAAATTTGATCTATAATATACTTTAATATACGTTACTTTAATCTTTAATATACTTAAGAACAGGGCCCCAGACATCACACAGGGGGTCTGAAACACCGCACAGTGGTCCAAAATATCGCTGTGCTCTGCCTGGGGCCCCATATGCTGCCTGGGGCCCCTGTGCTCTGCCTGGGGCCCCATGTTCTGCCTGGGGCCCCTGTGCTCTGCCTGGGGCCACTGTGCTCTGCCTGGGGCCCCATATGCTGCCTGGGGCCACTGTGCTCTGCCTGGGGCCCCATAGGCTGCCTGGGGCCACTGTGCTCTGCCTGGGGCCCCATATGCTGCCTGGGGCCCCTGTGCTCTGCCTGGGGCCCCATGTTCTGCCTGGGGCCCCTGTGCTCTGCCTTAGGCCACTGTGCTCTGCCTGGGGCCCCTGTGCTCTGCCTGGGGCCACTGTGCTCTGCCTGGGGCCCCATATGCTGCCTGGGGCCCCTGTGCTCTGCCTGGGGCCCCATGTTCTGCCTGGGGCCCCTGTGCTCTGCCTTAGGCCACTGTGCTCTGCCTGGGGCCCCTGTGCTCTGCCTGGGGCCACTGTGCTCTGCCTGGGGCCCCATAAGCTGCCTGGGGCCCCTGTGCTCTGCCTGGGACCACTGTGCTCTGCCTGGGGCCCCATATGCTGCCTGGGGCCCCTGTGCTCTGCCTGGGGCCCCTGTGCTCTGCCTGGGGCCCCATGTTCTGCCTGGGGCCACTGTGCTCTGCCTGGGGCCCCATAGGCTGCCTGGGGCCCCTGTGCTCTGCCTGGGACCACTGTGCTCTGCCTGGGGCCCCATATGCTGCCTGGGGCCCCTGTGCTCTGCCTGGGGCCACTGTGTTCTGCCTGGGGCCCCATATGCTGCCTGGGGCCCCTGTGCTCTGCCTGGGGCCCCATATGCTGCCTGGGGCCCCTGTGCTCTGCCTGGGGCCACTGTGCTCTGCCTGGGGCCCCATGCTCTGCCTGGGACCACTGTGCTCTGCCTGGGGCCCCATATGCTGCCTGGGGCCCCTGTGCTCTGCCTGGGGCCACTGTGCTCTGCCTGGGGCCCCATATGCTGCCTGGGGCCACTGTGCTCTGCCTGGGGCCCCATATGCTGCCTGGGGCCACTGTGCTCTGCCTGGGGCCCCATATGCTGCCTGGGGCCCCTGTGCTCTGCCTGGGGCCCCTGTGCTCTGCCTGGGGCCCCATGTTCTGCCTGGGGCCCCTGTGCTCTGCCTGGGGCCCCTGTGCTCTGCCTGGGGCCCCATATGCTGCCTGGGGCCCCTGTGCTCTGCCTGGGGCCCCATATGCTGCCTGGGGCCCCTGTGCTCTGCCTGGGGCCCCTGTGCTCTGCCTGGGGCCCCATATGCTGCCTGGGGCCCCTGTGCTCTGCCTGGGGCCCCTGTGCTCTGCCTGGGGCCCCATGTTCTGCCTGGGGCCCCTGTGCTCTGCCTGGGGCCACTGTGCTCTGCCTGGGGCCCCATATGCTGCCTGGGGCCCCTGTGCTCTGCCTGGGGCCCCATATGCTGCCTGGGGCCCCTGTGCTCTGCCTGGGGCCCCATATGCTGACTGGGGCCCCTGTGCTCTGCCTGGGGCCACTGTGCTCTGCCTGGGGCCCCATAGGCTGCCTGGGGCCCCTGTGCTCTGCCTGGGACCACTGTGCTCTGCCTGGGGCCCCATATGCTGCCTGGGGCCCCTGTGCTCTGCCTGGGGCCCCATGTTCTGCCTGGGGCCCCTGTGCTCTGCCTGGGGCCACTGTGCTCTGCCTGGGGCCCCATGTTCTGCCTGGGGCCACTGTGCTCTGCCTGGGGCCCCATAAGCTGCCTGGGGCCCCTGTGCTCTGCCTGGGGCCACTGTGCTCTGCCTGGGGCCCCATATGCTGCCTGGGGCCACTGTGCTCTGCCTGGGGCCCATATGCTGCCTGGGGCCCCTGTGCTCTGCCTGGGGCCCCATATGCTGCCTGGGGCCCCTGTGCTCTGCCTGGGGCCCCTGTGCTCTGCCTGGGGCCCCATATGCTGCCTGGGGCCCCTGTGCTCTGCCTGGGGCCCCTGTGCTCTGCCTGGGGCCCCATGTTCTGCCTGGGGCCCCTGTGCTCTTCCTGGGGCCACTGTGCTCTGCCTGGGGCCACTGTGCTCTGCCTGGGGCCACTGTGCTCTGCCTGGGGCCACTGTGCTCTGCCTGGGGCCCCTGTGCTCTGCCTGGGGCCCCATGTTCTGCCTGGGGCCCCTGTGCTCTGCCTGGGGCCACTGTGCTCTGCCTGGGGCCACTGTGCTCTGCCTGGGGCCCCATATGCTGCCTGGGGCCCCTGTGCTCTGCCTCGGACCACTGTGCTCTGCCTGGGGCCCCATATGCTGCCTGGGGCCACTGTGCTCTGCCTGGGGCCACTGTGCTCTGCCTGGGGCCCCATATGCTGCCTGGGGCCCCTGTACTCTGCCTGGGTGTAGGACACTGGTGACGTCACTTATCTCCGGACATTAGCTCCGGACATTATCTCCGGACATTAGCTCCGGACATTATCTCCGGACAAAGCCACGGAAGTTGGCACAAATTGCAGGAAGTAGTATTCTAGGCAATTATATATTAGATGGGCATTTCCTGAAGGAAATACATGGTGCTTGAACAGCGCTACCAGCTTTACAGCAGCACTTTTCACACACGGGACTGGGGGGCGCGCTTACTTTTGCACCCGGGGGCGCACTTACTTTTGCACCCGGGGGCGCACTTACTTTTGCACCCGGGGGTGCACTTACTTTTGGGGCCGCACTTACTTTTGGTGGGCGGGGCTCCTCGGCCTCCGATTTGGTTGGTGGGGCCCCTCGTCCTCCGATTTGGTGGGTGGGGACCCTCGGCCTCCGATTTGGTGGGCGGGGACCGGCCTCCGATTTGGTGGGCGGGGACCCTCGGCCTCCGATTTGGTGGGCGGGGACCCTCGACCTCCGATTTGGTGGGCGGGGACCCTCGGCCTCCGCTTTGGTGGGTGGGGCCCCTCGGCCTCCGATTTGGTGGGCGGGGTCCCTCTGCCTCCGATTTGGTGGGCGGGGACCCTTGGCCTCCGATTTGGTGGGCGGGGCCCCACGGCCTCCGATTTGGTGGGCGGGGTCGCTCGGCCTTCGATTTGGTGGGCGAGGCCGCTCGGCCTCCGATTTGGTTGGCGGGGCCCCTCGGCCTCCGATTTGGTGGGCGGGGACTCTCGGCCTCCGATTTGGTGGGCGGGGACCCTCGGCCTCCGATTTGGTGGGCGGGGACCCTCGGCCTCCGATTTGGTGGGCGGGGACCCTCGGCCTCCGATTTGGTGGGCGGGGACCCTCGGCCTCCGATTTGGTGGGCGGGGTCTCTCTGCCTCCGATTTGGTGTGCGGGGACCCTCGGCCTCCGCTTTCGTGGGCGGGGCCCCTCGACCTTCGATTTGGTGGGCGGGGCTCCTCGGCCTCCGATTTGGTTGGTGGGGCCCCTCGGCCTCCAATTTGGTGGGCGGGGACCCTCGGCCTCCAATTTGGTGGGCGGGGACCCTCGGCCTCCAATTTGGTGGGCGGGGACCCTCGGCCTCCACTTTGGTGGGTGGAGCCCGTCGGCCTCCGATTTGGATGGTGTGGACCCTCGGCCTCCGATTTGGTGGGCGGGGACCCTCGGCCTCCGATTTGGTGGGCGGGGATCCTCAGCCTCCGATTTGGTGGGTGGGACCCCTCGGCCTCCGATGTGGTGGGCGGGGCCCCTCGGCCTCCGATTTGGAGGGCGGGGAACCCCAGCCTCCGATTTGGTGGGCGGTGACCCTCGACCTTCGATTTGGTGGGCGGGGCTCCTCGGCCTCCGATTTGGTTGGTGGGGCCCCTTGGCCTCCAATTTGGTGGGCGGGGACCCTCGGCCTCCAATTTGGTGGGCGGGGACCCTCGGCCTCCGATTTGGTGGGCGGGGACCCTCGGCCTCCGATTTGGTGGGTGGGGCCCGTCGGCCTCCGATTTGGTGGACGGGGCCCCTCGGCCTCCGATTTGGATGGTGTGGACCCTCGGCCTCCGATTTGGTGGGCGGGGACCCTCGGCCTCCGATTTGGTGGGCGGGGACCCTCGGCCTCCGATTTGGTGGGCGGGGACCCTCGGCCTCCGATTTGGTGGGCGGGGATCCTCAGCCTCCGATTTGGTGGGCGGGACCCCTCGGCCTCCGATGTGGTGGGCGGGGCCCCTCGGCCTCCGATTTGGAGGGCGGGGAACCCCAGCCTCCGATTTGGTGGGCGGGGACCCTCGACCTCCGATTTGGTGGGCGGGGACCCTCGGCCTCCGATTTGGTGGGCGGGGACCCTCGGCCTCCGATTTGGTGGGCGAGGCCTCTCGGCCTCCGATTTGGTGGGCGGGGACCCTCGGCCTCCGATTTGATGGGCGTGGACCCTCGGCCTCCGATTTGGTGGGCGGGGCCCCTCGGCCTCCGATGTGGTGGTCGGGGCCCCTCGGCCTCCGATGTGGTGGGCGGGGCCGGTCCCCTCGGCCTCCGCTTTGGTGGGCGGGGCCGCTCGGCCTTCAATTTGGTGGGCGGGGCTCCTCGGCCTCCGATTTGGTTGGCGGGGCCCCTCGGCCTCCGATTTGGTGTGTGCTCTGCCTGGGGCCACTGTGCTCTGCCTGGGGCCCCATATGCTGCCTGGGGCCCCTGTGCTCTGCCTGGGGCCCCATATGCTGCCTGGGGCCCCTGTGCTCTGCCTGGGGCCCCATGTTCTGCCTGGGGCCCCTGTGCTCTGCCTGGGGCCACTGTGCTCTGCCTGGGTGTAGGACACTGGTGACGTCACTTATCTCCGGACATTAGCTACGGACATTAGCTCCGGACAATAGCTCCGGACAAAGCCACGGAAGTTGGCACAAATTGCAGGAAGTAGTATTCTAGGCAATTATATATATATATATATACATACATACATACATACATACATACATACACACACACACACACACACACACACACACACACACACACACACACACACACACACACACATTGGGTACAGAAAGTATTCAGACCACTTTAAATTTTTCACTCTGTTTCATTGCAGCCATTTGATAAATTCAATTTTTTTTCTCATTAGTGTACACTCTGCACGCTATCTTGACTGAAAAAACACAGAAATGTAAACATTTTTGCAAATTTACTAAAAAAGAAAAACTGAAATATCACAGTCATAAGTATTCAGACCCTTTGCTCAGACACTCATATTTTAGTCACATGCTGTCCATTTCCTTGTGATCCTCCTTGAGATGGTTCTACTCCTTTATTGGAGTCCAGCTGTGTTTAATTAAACTGATAGGACTTGATTTGGAAAGGCACACACCTGTCTATATAAAACCTCACAGCTCACAGTGCATGTCAGACCAAATGAGAATCATGAGGTCAAAGGAACTCGCCAAGGAACTCAGAGACAGAATTGTGGCAAGGCACAGATCTGGCCAAGGTCACCACAGAATTTCTGTAGTACTCAAGGTTCCAAAGAGCACAGTGGCCTCAATAATCCTTAAATGGAAGAAGTTTGGACCACCAGAAGTCTACCTAGATCTGGCCGTCCAGCCAAACTGAGCAATCGTGTGAGAAGCGCCTTGGTGAGAGAGGTAAAGAAGAACCCCAAGATCACTGTGGCTGAGCTCCAGAGATGCAGCAGGAAGATGGGAAAAAGTTCAACAAAGTCAACTATCACTGCAGCCCTCCACCACTTAGGCCTTTATGGCAGAGTGGCCCAACGGAAGCCTCTCTTCAGTGCAAGACATATGAAAGTCCACATAGAGTTTGCTAAAAAAACACATGAAGGACTCCCAGACTATGAGAAATAAGATTCTCTGGTCTGATGAGACGAAGATAGACCTTTTTGGTGATAATTAAAACGGTATGTGTGAAGAAAACCAGGCACTGCTCATCACCTGCCCAATACAATCCCAACAGGGAAACATGGTGGTGGCAGCATCATGCTATGGGGCATTTTAAAGCTGCACAGACAGGACGACTGGTTGTCATTGAAGGAAACATGAATGCGGCCAAGTACAGAGATATCCTGGATAAAAACCTCTTCCACACTGCTCTGGACCTCAGACTTGGCCGAAGGTTTACCTTCCAACAAGACAATGACCCTAAGCAGACAGCTAAAATAACAAAGGAGTGGCTTCAGAACTCTGTGACCATTCCTGACTGGCCCAGCCAGAGCCTTACCTAAACCCAATTGAACATCTCTGGAGAGACCTGAAAATGGCTGTCTACCAACGTTCGCCATCAATCCTGTCATAACTAGAGAGGATCTGCAAAGCAGAATGTCAGAGGATCCCCAAATCCTGGTGTGAAAAACTTGTTGCATCATTCCCAAGAAGACTCATTGCTGTACTAGCTCAATATCAGTCAAGATGGGGTGCAAAGTGTACATTAATGAGAAAAAAATTAACTTTTTTGAATTTCCCAAATGGCTGCAATGAAACAAGGAGTGAAACATTTAAAGGGGTCTAAGTACTTTCCGTACCCACTGTGTGTATATATATATATATATATATATATATATATATATATATATGTGTGTGTGTGTGTGTGTGTGTGTGTGTGTGTGTGTGTGTGTGTGTGTGTGTGTGTGTGTGTGTGTGTGTGTGTGTGTGTGTGTGTGTATGTATATGTATATGTATATGTATATGTATATGTATATATATATATATATATATATATATATATATATATATATATATATATATATATATATACATATACATATATATACATATACATAAAGAGACCTATACCTGAGACCTATATACCTGAGACCTTTAACTTTCTTATTTTTTCCTTTGATGAAGATAAGGACAACTTGCTTTTTGCTTGGCAAGCTGTATTGGGGTATATAGAATTTTTGGTCAGTTTTCTTTTTCCAATTTTTGGGGAGGTGTGGCATCAAAACAGAAAATCTGGAGTTTCAAGGTTTTCTTTTTGTGGAGTTAATTAAACAGGTTTATTAATTTTATAATTTGATAGGACTGTGACGGACATGGGTCACGATACCAAATGTAAAGAGGACGGAGATTCAAACTTTTATATTTCTTTTATTACATTTTTTTTAAAGTAACTATAGGGAGTCTGTCAGACTAAACTAACAGTCTAAAATAAGCAAAAAGTTTCATCAGTGATTGGTCCATGTGTGTCAGGTTTTATCATCAGGGTTTCATCAGTGATTGGTCCATGTGTGTCAGGTTTTATCATCAGGGTTTCATCAGTGATTGGTCCATGTGTGTCAGGTTTTATCATCAGGGTTTCATCAGTGATTGGTCCATGTGTGTCAGGCTTTATCATCAGGGTTTCATCAGTGATTGGTCATGTGTCAGGTTTTATCATCAGGGTTTCATCAGTGCTTTTGTTGTAAGAAAAATTTTAAAAATAACAAAGCTTTTCCTCTACAATTTTAAAAACGGACATGACATGGACTCCAAGCATGTGTTCAGTGATTTCTCATGGACCCATACACCACTGTATGAGTAATTTTGATCAGTGACTCGGATAAAAAAATGGACATGTCCCCGTGATTTATTTGTGGAGACACTTGGTTCACAAAACAACTTGGCCACAGATTACAATGGGTATGTCTTATATCTGTGAAAACCATGGATAGAACACGTACTTGGAAACAAAATGTCTGAATGAGGCCCCCATTCTGTAGAAACGTGTAAGGTGCACTCTTGGCATGGACCCGGGGCTCAGTGCACCATTTCACCCACTAATAGGCATGCACCCGACTCCATCACTGGTGAATGAAAGTGTTGGCTTGCCTGAGCTTTCTCCGCAGACAGTGCTGGCTTGCCTGAGCTTTCTCCGTAGACAGCGCTGGGTTGCCTGAGTTTTCTCTGCAAACAGCGCTGGCTTGCCTGAACCATCTCCGCAGACAGTGCTGGCTTGTCTGAGCTTTCTCTGCAGACAGTGTTGGCTTGCCTGAGCTTTCTCCGTAGACAGTGCTGGCTTGCCTTAGCTTTCTCCGTAGACAGCGCTAGGTTGCCTGAGTTTTCTCTGCAAACAGCGCTGGCTTGCCTGAGCTTTCTCCACAGACAGTGCTGGCTTCCGGCAGGTCAGTACTGTCAATCGCCAAAGAAGGCGGGGCATGCAAACTGAATGAGGGGAACTTAACAGTGAGTCTCTTGACCTCACCTAAAGTGCCAACAGTGTACCTAGCAAATGCATAAGAAAAGTTGATTAAACTTCCCTTTCTGCATAATGGATGCAGCAATTTTTGATAGGCGGTATATCCCTACAAGGCCATAAGTTTATACTGACAGTTTAAAGCCGAATGTACATTTTTTAATTCTATTTTTTGTACATGGTTATATAGGTGTTTGGGGGCAGGGTGTCTAAACTTCTGTTGAGAACATTCAGATATAAGGTTATTATCAACCACATGGGTCATATAATCCTGCATGCGATGATGCGATGCCAGTGAAAGCTCTAGTAAAAGAAATAACTACTGAAGAGTCATCTCTACTCAGCAGGAAATATGAGTCTATTAATTCGTTAGATGGTCAGGATGAAGATTGGAAGATATTAGGACATTTTTATTGTAGACAGTGATTTTTCTGATTTGCTATGTATATCATAAATATAAGATGGTTGGGTGAATTAGAGGCAAAAGAATATGCCACTTAGACCCACGCACCCATAACAGAGCCTGATTACAGCTGTATATACAGCGGAATAATAATACCTCCATGTGCATGGGTTCCCTCCTTATTAAACTTCTTCCAGTCAATTTTCAATCCAGGTCATCCGGGGATTTTGATAACAGATTGCGTGTGGTCATCATTTAGGTAGGCTATCACAGTGACAGAGGATATGACAATGTCGACCGGAAACCTGTGGCACGGTGCGAGCTGCCAGTGCCCTGGACAAGGCAGGTATTTTACACCCCTGGACATGTAAACCTTTAGCACTCTCTGGGCTCTCCTCTACCCCTCCAGTATTAGGCCTCTTATTCCCCATACACATGTATTCTCCTTTTTGCTGAAAACTTAAATACTTTTAAATAAAACTTAATACATTGTTATACTTTTACTTTTTTTTTACATGTTTTTGTTTCTTACATAACAACTGTAATACTGTAGCCTAATCCCCAACCATATCCCTAGCCTTTAACCAAGCCCTAACCATATCCCTAACCTTTAGCCAAGCCCTATCCATATCCCTAGCCTTTAGCCAAGCCCTAACCATATCCCCAGTCTTTAGCCAAGCCTTAACCATATCCCTAGCCTTTAGCCAAGCCACATCCCTAACCATATCCCTTGCCTTATCCCTAAAGGCCTTTATACACATTAGATAGCAGATAACTCATGATACCTCCAAACACATGATCATTCAGCTCAGACAAATGTTGATGTCTTTTCAATGGACAGAGTGGAGAACCATGCTGTCAGAATGCTAGTGGCTTATCTCATAAATAATAAAAGAGTCAGGCATTAAAATTCAAATTGCCTGACCGTCATCTCCCAAATATCATCTGTTGGGGTAAAGTTGGGAGTCCCCCATACACATAAGACTGTCAGACGATCCAACAGTACTGATCAATAAATAAATAGTAGTCTAATGTGGGGTCCTTAATCTTGACAATAGAAGTCACTGTGCAGAAGACAATGCTGGCAGTAGCGAGGTGGAGTAAAATGTTGTGCCCTCGTAAATTTGGATGCCTGTCACCTGTGGCCACCACTCTATCAGTGGTCATACTGTAGCATAGGAAAATTATAAGACTTTCTCATTGCATGTTGTTTCTGTGGCGTTGGACAAGGCAGACAATTTCTGTCTTCCTTGCATTTATGAATGTGCAAACATGAAAATCTAGCAGAACACGGCTCATATTCTTGCCTTTAGTCAGTGTAGACAATGTTTAGAAATTGTATTTATATAGAAAAAATAATCCCAAGACGGCACATCCATTAGGAGCTCCCGCAGATCAGTAGCTCTCATTATCTGCTTTCTCAGGGATTCTTGACACCACAAGCAACAACAAAAAAAAAAAAATTAAGCGAACATCCTTATGAATAAACACAATCATTAGGATTTT
This sequence comes from Ranitomeya variabilis, assembly GCF_051348905.1. Lineage (NCBI taxonomy): Eukaryota > Metazoa > Chordata > Amphibia > Anura > Dendrobatidae > Ranitomeya > Ranitomeya variabilis. Next base: position 328,550,302 of record NC_135235.1, on the reverse strand, counting down.
GTCAGCACTTCTTCCATTTGTTCCAATACGTTCTCCTTATCTATGTTGTAACCATGACATTAATCAGAATATTCCTATTTCCGCAGTGTTGCCTTTGGTGATAAAACATGTGTTCCCATTACTACACTCAGGACCCATCCCGTCTAGATTTCTTATGTTCTTCAAGAAAAGCAAATTGTAGTCGCAACCTTTTAATTGTAACAGAAAGTGGCTTTTTCTCTTCTAGTTTTCCAGCAAATTTTCAGCACTTTCCTAGAACCTCTATCCAAATTCCCTTGATGGATCATTCACGACAAACCCTGTGACATTTTTATGCAGTTCTTCTAATAAGTCACCATAATCTAATATGAAGGTCCATTCATTTACCTGTAACGTTAACCTCCACCTGACCGATTTGGCTTCCAATGGCGTTTGTGGCCTCACAAAGATATGTTCCCGAGATGCTGTAGGTCACTGGGCCCCGGAAAAAGATTGTGTTATTCTTCACATCTGCGCTGTCTGGAAGGGTCCCGTTAGCCCTGCATAAAAAATAAATCATTAATATCATAAAGGGGTTAAAGGAATAATGATATTCTACCTAGTACGAGACATTATTTACGACCCCTCAGCCTTATCGAGATGCACAGATGAGCAAATTCTTGCATTTCAAATACAAATAGTAATGCTTAGAAGGTTTATAAAAATTAATGATACTCTTGTTTTTCCCTTTGGAAAAGTTTTAGCAAATTGACAACTGACACCAAATAGTATGCAGGGACTTACAAATGTTCAAGAGGGGCCTGGACGCCTTTCTTAAAAAATATAATGTTTCAGGTTATGGGTATTAGATTCTATGATAGGGCGTTGTTCCAGGGAACTAGTCTGAGCGCCATATGTGGAGTCGGGAAGGAATATTTCCCTTTATATGGAGCTAGTAGTGTCTGCGTCATAGGGTTTTTGCCTTCTTCTGGATCAACATCTTAGGCTATAGGTTGAACTTGATGGATTTATGTCTAACTTCAATCTTAATACTATGAAACTACAGGGGTTGGATAAAAATAATGGAAACACCTAACCTTTTGGCATCATAATCTTAGAACATGTGATAAACATGCAAACCGTGACATATGGTAATGTTTGTAGTTGATTATTTGTGTTATGTGATATGTGTATGTAAATTATCTTTTTGTTTTGCATAATTGTAAGAACATTGATGAGAACCTGATACCAATGGCAGACCTCTCGGATTTTCAAAGAGTCCAAATTGTTGGTGCTCGTATGGCAGGCGCTAGTGTAACAGAAAATGCCCGAATGCTTGGCGTGTCAAGAGGTACTGTCTCCAAAGTAATGACTGGAGTTTGTAAGTAATGACTGCGTTTGTAAGAGAAGGAAGAGACCGTCGGACTCTAAAGCAAATTGTGAGAGAGGATCGCAAGACCACGGCTCCACGACACCTACAGAACCCAGTTTCCACGAAAACTGTTCGTCGGGAGCTGCACAAATCTGGACTCCATGGAAGAGCTGCAATTAGAAAACCGCTGCTCTCAATGACAAATGTTTCCAAGCATTTAGAGTGGTGTAGAAACCTCCAGAATTGGTCCCTCGAGCAGTGGAAACATGTGATATTCTCAGACGAATCATCGTTTACCCTATTTCCGACCTCCGGACGAGTGTACGTTTGGAGACAGCCGAAAGAAGCATTCCATCCAGACTGCCTTCTCCCAACCGTAAAACATGGCAGAGGTTCTGTGATGATCTGGGGTGCTATTTTGTGGAGATCCACCGGGCCAATGATATCCCTTCATGGAAGAATTAACAGCCGAGATTATTTAGGCATTTTGGGCGAGCAAGTGCATCCAATGGTTCAAGCACTGTTCTGGGTGGGGACACCATCTTTCAGGATGATAATGCACCAATTCATACAGCTAGAATTGTTAAAGCATGGCACGAGGAACATTCTAATGAAGTTGAGCATCTCATCTGGCCCCCACAATCTTCAGACCTCAACATTATTGAGCATTTAGGGTCGATTTTCAGAGATTCAAGTTAGACGTCAATTTCTGCCGCCATCATTGCTCAAAGAACTGAAGGGTGTTTTAACTGCAGAATGGGATAAAATTCCTTTGGCAACAATTCACACCTTGTATGAGTCCATACCTCGGAGAATTGAGGCTGTAATCATCGCAAAAGGTGGACCTACACCATATTAAACTAACTTTTGTTGATGTTTCCAGGTGTTTCCATTATTTTGTCTAACCCCTGTATGTTCCAGGACAGTGTAGTATAGCGGCAGACAGTATGGTTGATGTTGGAGTCCAAGAGCAGTTGTAGATTTCAACTTTCAGCAGAATCATTCAGCAAATTGGTGGTTTTAAGGTAAACTTAAAGAGCTGACCACTTTATTTTCCCACATGTGATGGAAACAGATAACACATGCCAGAAAAATACATAAAAGTCACGTATTCATATGAAATTAAGGGAATCACAGGATGGATAGACATGTTCATGACATGCATATGGTGGAAAAAAGGAAACAACATTTTCAAAACTTCTCTATTTATTCAGAATCAAGCTTGAGTGCCAGATGCAGAAATCTCCGCACTTCCAGCCTTGGCTGCTATCAATGAGGTTATTAATGGTTGTCTGAGAAATGTACCACTATGTTAATAAATAATAATAATCTTTATTTTTATATAGCGCTAACATATTCCGCAGCGCTTTACACACATTATCATCGCTGTCCCCAATGGGGCTCTCAATCTAAATTCCCTATCAGTATGTCTTTGGACATACATGTTGAATGCACTTGGGCAACAAATCATCAAGATCTGCTGCTGGCAGCTCCCTTTTCAATTGCCAACCCTTGACGCCACAGATATGATTGATAGGAGACAAGTGCGGAGATGCTTTATGTCATGGTAGCACATTTAGGCCACGCAGGCTGCTCACTGTAGCACAAGCACTATGCGGGCTAGTGTTGTCATACTAAAAAACTGTTCCTGGGACACTTTGGAGAAATGACTATACTACTGTTCCATGATTTTGTCCATTCTGTATTGAAAGTGAAATTGGACATCACATACCAAACCTTAAGCGTGAAACAGAGCCTGCACAAACCATCAGAAGGCATTTGCATGACATTGGGCTGTGAGCCAGAAGTCCATGTACAGGTGCTCAATTGACCTTACATCACTGCTCTCACACACTGTTACGGTGCAGAGCAAGAGGGAAATGGAGGCTGTAATGAAGGTCTATCATCAGCCCATTGATAGTCAAAGATTAGATGCAGACCACATAAGCAATGCCATAAAGAGGCCTTCAAAAGAGAATGTCACATAGTCCCATTCCTGGTATTATAGGGTGAGGTGGAATAATGTAGGGTAGATGGATACCTCTAGTCTTTATTACAGGTGAACAAAGTAAAACAAAGCAAAACAAAACACAGATTAAAATAATGTAACAAACAAAAACAAAGCCATAAACCAATGTATGGTCAAAGGAGGTAACTTGTTTAACCTATCCATAAATTACAGGATGAGACCCTCATAGAATAAAGTATCTATGAAAATAAACAAATGAAAGTCAGACATTACTTTTCAACCATACTTCCACTGAATTAAAAAAAAAATAAAACTCATGAAATAGGCCTGGACAGAAGTGATGGTACCCTTAACTTAATATTTTGCTGCACAACCTTTTGAGGCAATCACTGCAATCAAACGATTCCTGTAACTGTCAATGAGACTTCTGCACCTCTCGACAGGTATTTTGGCCCACTCCCCAAGAGCAAAGTGCTCCTGTTGTCTCGTGTTTGAAGGTTGCCTTTTCCAGATGGCATGTTTCAGCTCTTTCCAAAGATGTTCAATAGGATTTAGGCCGGGGCTCATAGAAGGCCACTTCAGAGTAGTCCAATGTTTTCCTCTCAGTCATTCTTGGAGCTGTATGTTTTGGGTCATTATCCTGTAACAAGACCCATGACCTGAGACCAAGCTTTCTGACTCTGGGCAGCACATTTCTCTCTAGAATCCCTTGATAGTCTGGAGATTTAATTGTACCTGCACAGATTCTAGACACTCTGTGCCAGATGCAGCAAAGCAGCCCCAGAACATAACAGAGCCTCCTCCATGTTTCACAGTAGGGACAGTGTTCTTTTCTTGATATGCTTCATTTTTCCATCTGTGAACATGGAGCTGATGTGTCTTGACAAAAAGTTCCATTTTTGTCTCGTCTGTCCACAGGACATCCTCCCAGAAGCTTTGTAGCTTGTCAACATGTCGTTTGGCAAGTTCCAGTCTGGCTGTTTTATGATTTTTTTTCAAAAATGGTGTCCTCCTTGGTCATCTCCCATGAAGTCCACTACGGCTCATACAACGACCGATGTTGCAATCTGACACTGATGTTCCTTGAGCCTGAAGTTCACCTTTAATCTGTTTAGAAGTTTTTCTGGGCTCTTTTGTTACCATTCGTATTATCCGTCTCTTTGATTTGTCATCAATTTTCCTCCTATGGCCACGTCCAGGGAGGCTGGCTACAGTCCCATGGATTTTAAATTTCTGAATAACATGTGCACCTGTAGTCACAGGAACATCAAGCTGCTTGGAGATGGTCTTATAACTTTTACCTTTAACTTGTTTGTCTATAATTTTCTTTCTAATCTCCTGAGACAACTCTTTCCTTCACTTCCTCTGGTCCATGTTGAGTGTGATGCACACCAAGTCACCAAACAGCAGTGAGTATCTATAGCCCTATATACAGGCCCACTCACTGATTCCAAGATTGTAGACACCTGTGATGCTAGTCAGTGGACACACCTTGATTTAACATGTCCCTTTTGTCACATTATATTCAGGGATACCATCATTTCTGTCCAGGTCTATTTCATGAGTTTTTTTTTTATTCTGTGGAAGCATGGTTGAAAAGCAATGCCTGACTTTCATTTGTTCATTTTCATATATCTTTTATTTATTATTACTTTTGTCAAATTCAAGTTACTTCTGTGACCATTGTGGGTTTTTCTATCATTAAATGAGGGGTACCAACAATTTTGACCACATGTATATATACAAAATATAATTCATTAAGAAAATGAACCTATACTTAAGATAGGGTTGGGAAATGCCAGGATATAAAAATCACATCTAATCCTGCTTCCTCGTGCCACTTAGTCAGCGGTGAGGATCTCCAGGCATTTCCCATCCTTTGTCACTCTCTCTTAAATACTGCCTCATTTTCTTTTTTGTATTTTGGATATATGAATTATTGATTGTTGATTCATTCTCCTGCATTTCTTATTTATGCATTGGTGTATTATTTTTATTGATGCCATTGCTTCATTACTCTACTGTTTTGTATTCCATCACTTTGGTATTAGAGGTGTTGTAGTTGAGGCTCTCATCCCGTATTTCACAGGTAGGTTATACTTGTTTTGTATATCTCTATTTAACAAATGGGATATCTTTATTATACTGTATGTTTGGGTGTGTGCAGGTTTTTGTATGTAAATCTTTTTGTGTGCAGCAATGGACTAAATAACAAGACATCACTATATACGATGACAGGTGTCTCCAGCACAGTTCCACTGCTGTTTCAGTAAAGACCCCTTTCCTCTAGATGCAGTACCTGCACCCCTTGTTATAGTCATAGTCCTAGGCACAAGTATGACTAGATCAAGAGAGACATCTCTGTAATAAACTTTGATATAAAAGTTCATTACAAGCAACTCCAGGTTATAATGCTATTATAGGATTTACCCCTCCGTACAAGGCGGAATGACTCCTACAATTAAAATGGCAGATGGAGGAGAAATTAAATTACCCCATTAGGCATCATCGGCAGAGGAGAAGAGCCTCATTATCTTCTGACACTTCATCTGATTGTTATTACTCCTAATTACGGCTGACGCTCAGTCATCTCCGAATATGAAGCGGATTTCATCCACTGCCCAGACTGTTTGGCCGTAACTTTATGTATTGTTGTCAAAACACCCACAATATTACATCCAAAAAGTTAACACAGAGACCCTCGACAAGTCTCTGACATGTGCGTCGTCGCTGCATCATTAATGTCACTAGACGGTTAGTGTATGTGGGAGCTGGAAGTCTCATTGATCTGTGAGGTTGACGTTTGATAAAGCTGATTGAACCTTCTTGTTAGTTTAACTTAGTTTTTCATGTCGAGCTGGACGCATGTAATGGTGGCCACAGAGCGGAATAAAACATTTTTTTTCCCAATTTCGCCTCTCCGATGAGAAGATATTGGAAATCCAGGGGAGTGTTATCATATAGTAATTCATACAGGGAGAAGTACACGCCCCAGTAACATCTGTCTGATAACACCCACTTGGACTTAGCTAAAGTTAACTCATTAGGTGCCAGTAATAATAATAATTGCATTTATACAGCTCCAACATATTCTGCAGCACATTACAATCGCACTTTGGTGGCTAACACCTCTGTATTGGAAGGGCAAAATTTTTTTTAAATTGTTACATCGTGTGTCCAGTTTAACATGAAAATTTTGATGAAAACCCTCTTTAATGTGATATAATATAGTGCAGAGAGATGGGAGTCTCCCGATATATCCACACATATTCTAGATTTACCCCCCTACACTAGCCTTACTAGTTGGACTTACAGGTGTCGGCTTTTGTTACAGCCTATTGCTAAAATCAAACTGTCGGGCACCCATAATAAGGGATAGTCAAGTGTACACCATGCATACGGCATATACAGATCTACACCCATATTATCAGTGTCCTCCTGCGGTGTACTCCAGAAATATACATCCACTGTCGGACTGGGAAGCTAAGGGCCCACCAGTAAAACTCCAGGGCCCCACTTTTTAGCTACATGCAAATGTGATATTATCCTTGGTAAATGAATAAGATGTCACTTCTGTCTGTACACAGTGATTCAAGAATATAGTGCCAAGTATGGCTCATATAAGAGGACGGTGGCCCACTCTTACACAGAGGCCCACCAGAGGATTCTACCGTGCTCCCGTGGGCCAGTCCAAGCCTGCTCTCATCCAGTGTCGGCCAGGAGAGTGTCCTATAGGTTCTGTTTGGCCAGTAAATGTTAGGTATAGTGATGAGTGAGTGTGCTTGTTACTCGAGATTTCAGAGCATGCTCGGGTGGTCTCCGAGTATCTTGGGCGTGCTCATAGATTATGTTTGTATTCCCGCAGCTGCATGTTCAGGCTGTATAGCAGCGGCAAATCATGCAGCTGCGTCGACAAAAACTAAATCTCTGAGCAAACCCAAGATACTCGGAGAACACCCGAGCATGCTCTGAAATCTCAAGTAACGAGCACACTCGCTCATCACTAGTTAGGTATGCCTATAATTGCCAACTGTTCTGGAACGTTCAGATCAGAAGACTCCTAAAAAAAAGGGGAAACAGAGTCCCAAAGAGTTGGTGCAGGACCTGCCGACTGACCTGCGCATGCGCCGCTTATGCCACATGTCATTGGCCATTCCTTAGCATGTGATAGGTCACATGTTCTACGTCTGGCCCATATTAAGGTCCTTCTCGGCACTACCGATCACTTCCCCTTGATAAAGCGGTAAATTACACAAGCGAAACGCGCGTCGGGGGTCTTTGTTTCCTGGTTCCAGCCCGGTGTGCCGTTCAGCCCACCATACCTGCGGTAAGCGCCACGTCTTATATGCCTACTACTGGTGACTTCTTGTCACCATATTGCACTTATTTACTAAGGTGGCTTCTTGCTGTTTCGAGCATTAACAGTCTGCTGATTCTATCAGACTGGATATTTGTTGGGCTCTGCACACCGGTGGTATACCTGTTTCCCTTTACCATCCTCATGCACTTTGTATTTAAATTTTTGTAATCATATTATTGCTGTATATGTTTTTGATACGCGTGTATTATCACTTTGGTTATTTAATAAATTTATATACCCGTAATACTCCTTTATTCTCTTTGTCTTCATCATCAGTATGGAGTGGGTTGCCTTTCTCGTAGGCTTTGGGTCTTTTACCACTATTTAGTGCTAAATAGCCCCTTTTTTCCTCTTCAAAACATGTGCTCTGGTTTTGTTGTAGAGTTGGCAAATCGTTGCAAGAGACTATCACAAGGCCATCTCTCCCTTGAGGTTTATTAGTGTAGAGCTATCACACAGAGCCCCGGAGTACAACGCCCAGTCTAAGGACTTAACGCTCAGCTTCGTGTAATTCTGGGGCCAATATTTCCAGAGAGAAATACTCATCCTCAGTTCTGGTGTAGCTCAGTGCTAAACAGCTAAGTACATCAATGCTAAGCTTGTGTGACCAACAGGATATCGCTCTGGCTTCTGTTACGGCATCATTGTCACACCATGCCCATTGTACCATGGAAATTGGTAGTGCAACTTTTGTCAGCCATTACGCACAAGCCAGAGGGTGCACCATCATTAAATGAGACTTTACATGAATCCTTACTTACATCACCTCTTAGTAGACCCTACCTTAGGTTCAAAAGTTTGATAAACTTGTCTGAAAAGCTTTGTGCCTGAATTTTTGCTCAAAATAAGCACAAATGCCGGTATGTACACCACAGTAAACATGGACCATTGTTTACATGGGGGGAGTTTTATATTAGTCTTGATGAGCCCAATGAAGAGATCATGCCAAAGTAAAAAAAAAAAAAAGAAAAAAAAAGGAAGTTTTTTTTTAAAGAAGAAACTCTTCAAAATCCATTTCAGGAGGAGTTTTTTTAAATGATTTTATTCTGAAGAAGTTTTGGAAAATGCCTAGTTGGGGAAAAAAAGAAAGTAAATGTTGCTTATTTGAAATGGACTCTGAAATAAATCTCCCTAATTAGAGAAGTCCAATCAAAAAACTGCAAAAACGCTTCATGAAAAAACCAAAACGCCTCCAAAACCTCCCACAATAATGGAGACTTTTCTGCTTGAAAACCTGTTGCTTTTGAACTTCTGAAAAACCACTTAGCGTAATTATAGCCTTCGAGACAAAACTAAGATCAAGGCTACAAGCTCTTATATAATATTATATAATTCTACCAATGTAACGAAACAAGGACTAAGAGCTCGTGCACATGGCCGTATTTTAGGTCCAACACAACATCAGATCGCACTCGGACCAATGTTATTCTTTGGGGCCGTGCACATGTCCGATTTTTTCCTCCGACAGAGTTTGTCAAAGCAAAAAAAATCACAGCATGAGTGATTTTATTCTAACATTCAGATCGAACTTTACCATGCAATTCAATGGGGAAAAAAAATCTGACTGCACTCGGATGACATCTGAGTGCAGCCCGATGTCCACAAAATGGAGAAGATTAAGAAATTATTTTCCCATCTTCTCCTCATTGGAGAAAATTGAATCACACTCTTACCCAACTGACGATGGTGTGGTTAGTATAAGTGGCCCGATTCTCTCAGATGAGACAAAATACCGTTGTGTGACCACAGCCTAAGCATAAGAAACCTGCTGGTGTCATTTGCTTTAACGCAAAATCTCTCCCAGGCTCTCTATCTGCCACTTTCCATGAAGGCATTTTTGAAAAAAATCTCATGTCTTTAAGTCTATGGTTTCACAAGAAAAAAATCGGATGCCATGAGGATTGACAACATTGCATCCATAGTTTTTATAGATACATTGCCATTATTCCCTTGGAAAACTGGACTGTAAATGTTATAAACTGTTGATGTATTAAGATGGATGTCGTATGGATGTAAAGAATAGACACATGGATGGCTGAGGATTGCAAACAGGTGGAAAATCATCTGTTTTTACTGGATGAAAAGCTTTTTTTGCAGTGTTTTTTTGCTGCGTTTCACAGTATTAGCCGAAACTCTAAGATTTAAGAAATTTCATGTGTTTTTTTCCCTGGCCGAATTTGAGATGTGCAGCATTCTAGATATTCTTTCAGTGTTTTTGAAATAATTTTTCACCAATGAGAAATTTTAAAAAACAAAACAAAAAACAGAATTTGCTGTGTTTTTGGTGACTAAATGAGAAACAACAATACGCAAGCAATAAAAAAAAAAAGCTTCAAAAAAGCAGAAAATGCCGTGCTTTTAAAGCCAAGAAAGCGGGTTTTGGCTAGAGAAAAATACATGGCAAAAGGGCAGCATGTGAACATAGGCTTAGTGGTAATGTCAGGCGACGTCTGGCTATTTCGGCAGCCCCTGTAGCCAGTGTTGGACTGGGGTGCCAAGGGCCTACCAGTAACCATCTCCAAGCTTCATGCAAATGTGACATTATCCTTAATAACAAATGTATATAACAATGCATTGTGTAGATTGTTAAATGAATAAGATTTCGCCTTTGTCTGTACATAGTGATTCAAGTAGATAGTTGTTATGGACTGGTAATTTAGGAGCGACATGCGACTAGCTCTGAGCACGTGGTAACTATACTGACCGCAGTTCCTGATCTTAACACAACACCAGCAGTAGCCGTGGGATGTTCCTGTCACTCCCTGGACACCTCGTCACAGCCGGAGAACTAGCTACCCCTAAAGGTAGAAACAGGAAAGCTATCTTGCCTCAGGGAAAATCCCCAAAGGACAGATAGCCCCCCCACAAATAATGACTGAGTGGAGAAGGAAATGACACACGTAGAATGAAACAGGATTTAGCAAAGGAGGCCACTTCTAGCTAGATAGACAGTACAGGAAAGAACACTGTGCGGTCAGTAATAAAAATTAGGAAAAGTCCACCGCAGAGAAATGCAAAAATCTCCACACCTGACTAAAAGGTGTGGAGGGCAAAATCTGCTGCCCAGAGCTTCCAGCTTAGCTGAATAGATCCATACGGATAAGCTGGACAAATGAGCAAAACATAGAATGTGCTGAACAATAAAGTCCACAACAAGAGGACTGCAAAAGCACAAGCAAGGACTTATCTTTGCTGAACAGGTCAGAGTGTCAGGGAAATCCAAAAGAGCAGTGACTCCAAGCAGGAACAATGGACAACTGGCATTGATTGAAGGATAAGGCCAGACTAAAATAGCCGAGCCAGAAAGACGATCAGTGGAAGCAGCTGCTGATGCTAAATCCAAGAAGCAGCCATACCACTCAAAACCACCAGAGGAAGCCCAAGAGCAGAACTCACAAAAGTGCTACTTACAACCACCGGAGGGAGCCCAAGAGCGGAATTCACAACAGTACCCCCCCCCTTGAGGAGGGGTCACCGAACCCTCACCAGAGCCCCCAGGCCGATCAGGACGAGCCAAGTGAAAAGCACGAACCAAATCGGCGGCATGAACATCGGAGGCAACCACCCAAGAATTATCCTCCTGGCCATAACCCTTCCACTTGACAAGATACTGAAGCCTCCGCCTCGAAAAACGAGAATCCAATATTTTCTCAACCACATATTCCAACTCCCCCTCAACCAACACCGGGGCAGGAGGATCAACAGAAGGAACAACGGGTACCACATATCTCCACAACAAAGATCTATGGAAAACATTGTGGATGGCAAAAGAGGCTGGAAGGGCCAAACGAAAAGACACTGGATTGATAATCTCAGAAATCTTATAAGGACCAATAAACCGAGGCTTGAACTTAGGGGAAGAAACCTTCATAGGAACATGACGAGAAGATAACCAGACTAAATCCCCCACCCGAAGCCGAGGACCAACACACCGCTGGCGGTTAGCAAAACGCTGAGCCTTTTCCTGAGACAACGTCAAGTTGTCTACCACGAGTCCAAATCTGCTGTAACCTGTCCATCACAGAATCCACACCAGGACAATCAGAAGGCTCAACCTGCCCTGAAGAAAAACGAGGATAGAAACCAAAAATACAAAAAAAAGGCGAAACCAAAGTAGCCGAACTGGCCCGATTATTAAGGGCAAACTCAGCCAACGGCAAGAAAGCCACCCAATCATCCTGATCAGCAGACACAAAGCATCTCAAATAGGTTTCCAAGGTTTGATTAGTTCGCTCAGTTTGGCCATTTGTCTGAGGATGGAACGCCGAAGAAAAAGACAAATTAATGCCCATCTTAGCACAAAAGGCCCGCCAAAACCTGGAAACAAACTGGGAACCTCTGTCAGACACAATATTTTCCGGAATGCCATGCAAACGAACCACATGCTGAAAAAACAATGGAACCAAATCAGAGGAGGAAGGCAATTTAGGCAAAGGTACCAAATGGACCATTTTAGAGAACGGGTCACAAACCACCCAGATAACAGACATCCTCTGGGACACAGGAAGATCCGAAATAAAATCCATGGAAATATGCGTCCAGGGCCTCTCAGGGACAGGCAAAGGCAAAAGCAACCCACTAGCGCGGGAACAGCAAGGCTTAGCCCGGGCACAAGTTCCACAGGACTGCACAAAAGAACGCACATCCCGCGACAAGGAAGGCCACCAAATGGACCTAGCAACCAAATCTCTGGTACCAAAAATCCCAGGATGACCGGCCAACACCGAACAATGGACCTCAGAAATTACCTTACTTGTCCATCTATCAGGAACAAACAGCTTCCCCATAGGACAGCGGTCAGGTTTATCAGCCTGAAATTCCTGAAGCACCCGCCGTAAATCAGGGGAGATGGCAGAAAGAACCACCCCTTCCCTAAGAATGCCAACCGGCTCAAGAACTCCAGGAGAATCAGGCAAAAAACTCCTAGAAAGGGCATCCGCTTTAACATTCTTAGATCCCGGAAGATATGAGACCACAAAATCGAAACGAGAGAAAAACAGGGACCATCGAGCCTGTCTAGGGTTCAGCCGCTTAGCCGACTCGAGGTAAATCAGATTCTTATGATCGGTCAAGACCACAATGCGGTGCCTGGCTCCCTCAAGCCAATGTCGCCACTCCTCAAATGCCCACTTCATAGCCAACAACTCCCGATTGCCGACATCATAATTGCGTTCCGCAGGCGAAAACTTTCGGGAAAAGAAGGCACATGGTTTCATCAAGGAACCATCAGAATTCCTCTGTGACAAAACGGCCCCTGCCCCAATCTCAGAAGCGTCAACCTCAACCTGAAAAGGAAGAGAAACATCCGGCGTTTAAATCGGCGTTTAAGCTCCTGAAAGGCCTCAACAGCCGCAGAGGACCAATTCGTCACATCAGCGCCTTTCTTCGTCAAATCGGTCAGGGGTTTAACCACACTGGAGAAGTTGGCAATGAAACAGCGATAAAAATTAGTAAAGCCCAAAAATTTCTGAAGGCTCTTCACAGATGTGGGCTGAATCCAGTCATGAATGGCTTGGACCTTAACAGGATCCATTTCTATAGACGAAGGAGAAAAAATAAACCCCAAAAAAGAGACCTTCTGAACTCCAAATAGGCACTTAGACCCCTTCACAAATAGGGCATTATCACGAAGGATCTGGAATACCATCCTGACCTGCTTCACATGAGACTCCCAATCATCGAAAAAAATCAAAATATCATACAAATACACAATCAAGAATTTATCAAGATAATTGCGGAAAATATCATGCATGAAGGACTGAAATACAGAAGGAGCATTAGAAAGCCCGAAAGGCATCACAAGGTATTCAAAATGGCCTTGGGGCGTATTAAATGCAGTTTTCCATTCGTCACCCTGTTTAATACGAACAAGATTATATGCCCCTCGAAGATCAATCTTGGTAAACCAACTAGCCCCCTTAATCCGAGCAAACAAATCTGAAAGCAAAGGTAAAGGGTATTGGAATTTGACCGTGATCTTATTAAGAAGGCGATAATCAATACAGGGTCTCAAGGAGCCATCCTTTTTGGCAACAAAAAAGAATCCCGCTCCCACTGGTGACGAAGACGGACGAATATGCCCCTTCTCCAAAGACTCCTTAACATAGCTCCGCATGGCGGCATGCTTTGGCACAGATAGATTGAAAAGTCGGCCCTTAGGGAACTTACAGCCAGGAATCAAGTCAATAGCACAATCACAGTCCCTATGTGGAGGAAGGGAACTGGACTTGGGCTCATCGAATACATCCTGGAAATCTGACAAAAATTCAGGAACATCAGAAGAGGGGGAAGAGGAAATTGACATCAAAGGAACGTCACTATGTACCCCTTGACAACCCCAATTAGTCACAGACATAGATTTCCAATCCAGCACTGGATTGTGTACTTGTAACCATGGAAAACCCAGTACAACAACATCATGTAAATTATGCAACACCAGAAAACAGCAATCTTCCTGATGTGCTGGAGCCATGCACATAGTCAGCTGAGTCCAATACTGAGGTTTATTCTTGGCCAACGGTGTAGCATCAATACCCCTCAAAGGAATAGGGCTCTGCAAAGGCTGCAAAGAAAAACCACAGCGCCTGGCGAATTCTAAGTCCATTAGGTTCAGGGCAGCGCCTGAATCCACAAATGTCATGACAGAAAAGGATGACAATGAGCAAATCAGGGTCACAGACAGGAGAAATTTAGGCTGTACAGTACTGATGGTAACGGATCTAGCTACCCTCTTAATACGCTTAGGGCAATCAGAAATAGCATGAGCAGAGTCACCACAGTAAAAACACAGCCCATTCTGATGTCTGTATCCCCTCTGTTCCGCTCTAGTCAAAATCCTATCACATTGCATAGGCTCAGGACTCTGTTCAGAGGACGCTGCCATATGGTGCACCACTTTGCACTTGCGCAGGCGCCGATCAATCTGAATGGCTAGAGACATAGATTCGCTCAAACCAACCGGCGTGGGGAACCCCACCATAACATCTTTAAGGGCTTCAGAAAGACCCTTTCTGAAAATTGCTGCCAGAGCGTCCTCATTCCATTTAGTGAGCACAGACCATTTTCTAAATTTCTGGCAGTATAATTCTGCCGCTTCCTGACCCTGACACAGGGCCAACAAGGTTTTCTCCGCATGATCCACAGAGTTAGGTTCGTCATACAATAATCCGAGCAATTGAAAAAATGCATCTACATTAAACAATGCCGGATCCCCTGACTCAAGGGAGAATGCCCAGTCCTGAGGGTCACCACGCAGCAAAGAAATAACTATTTTAACTTGCTGAATGGGATCACCAGAGGAACGGGGTTTCAGAGCAAAAAACAATTTGCAGTTATTTTTAAAGTTCAAAAACTTGGATCTATCCCCATAAAACAAATCTGGAGTAGGAATTCTAGGCTCTAAAACCGGAGTCTGAACAACATAACCTTGGATACTCTGTACTCTTGCAGCAAGCTGATCCACACGAGAAAACAAACCCTGAACATCCATGCCCGTGCCCAAATCCTGAACCACCCAAAGATTAAGAGGAAGCAAAAAGACAAAACAGACTAAAGAAAAAAAAAAATGGCTCAGAACTCTTTTTCTTTTCCTTCTTTTGAGATGCATTCAACTCATTTTTGGCCAGTTGTACTGTTATGGACTGGTAATTTAGGAGCGACATGCGACTAGCTCTGAGCAGGTGGTAACTATACTGACCGCAGTTCCTGATCTTAACACAACACTAGCAGTAGCCGTGGGATGTTCCTGTCACTCCCTGGACACCTCGTCACAGCCGGAGAACTAGCTACCCCTAAAGGTAGAAACAGGAAAGCAATCTTGCCTCAGAGAAAATCCCCAAAGGACAGATAGCCCCCCCACAAATAATGACTGTGAGTGGAGAAGGAAATGACACACGTAGAATGAAACAGGATTTAGCAAAGGAGGCCACTTCTAGCTAGATAGACAGTACAGGAAAGAACACTGTGCGGTCAGTAATAAAAACTAGAAAAAGTCCACCGCAGAGAAATGCAAAAATCTCCACACCTGACTAAAGGTGTGGAGGGCAAAATCTGCTGCCCAGAGCTTCCAGCTTAGCTGAATAGATCCATACTGATAAGCTGGACAAATGAGCAAAACATAGAATGTGCTGAACAATAAAGTCCACAACAAGAGGACTGCAAAAGCACAAGCAAGGACTTATCTTTGCTGAACAGGTCAGAGTGTCAGGGAAATCCAAAAGAGCAGTGACTCCAAGCAGGAACAATGGACAACTGGCATTGATTGAAGGATAAGGCCAGACTAAAATAGCCGAGCCAGAAAGACGATCAGTGGAAGCAGCTGCTGATGCTAAATCCAAGAAGCAGCCATACCACTCAAAACCACCAGAGGGAGCCCAAGAGCAGAAATCACAAAAGTGCTACTTACAACCACAGGAGGGAGCCCAAGAGCGGAATTCACAACAGATAGTGCCAAGTACTGCTAAAATATAATATACATAAAATATGGAGGTATCTCCTACTTGCACAGGGGCCCACCGGAGGATTCCCCGGTTCTCCTATGTGCCAGTCCGAGCCTGCCTGTAGCTACACCCCTGCTGTCCTCATCAGTTCCAGTCTTCACTAATATTTACCGTATGTGAACGTTTCCATTTTGGTAAATGTTTTGTCGAATGATTAATTAATCAGAGCAGAACTATAAAACATCAATCAGCTCAGCCTAATATCTTCATGTAAAATGACACAGATAGTTTTTGTGAAGCCCCTTGTTTTCTTGTATATCTCTTATCTGCAGACGCCTTTGTTCTAGCTTTCTCTATCAAGCACAACAGCGAGACATGATTGTCTGCGGCGGCCTCTACAGACTCATACATGAGCAGACATTTTAATAACAGTCGCATTATTTACAGTCATTGTTGTACTTTGGCGATGACTAAAGGCAATAATGCTTACTAAACAAAGTCTATGGAGAGAAGAGCGGGGACAATGGCTGGCAGCAAACGCGCCGATCATTCCGTGCTGCCTCCGCTTTATTAAATTGTAGGAGATAAAGTCAATTAATAATGTAGGATTAACCGAAGATTAGCTCGGATATCATGGATATGCAAAATCAACTCCGTGCAGTTATCTGACATCCGAGGCTGAAAAATGGAAAAATACTAGTCATGAGCGAGTGTGCTCGTTACTCGGATGTCCAAGCATGCTCGGGTGTTCTCTGAGTATTTTGGGCGTGCTCATATATTATCTTTGTGTCTCTGCAGCTGCATGATTTGCGGCTGCCAAACAACCTGAATACATGTGGGGATTCCCTAACAAACAGGCATTCCCTGCATGTATTCAGGCTGTCTAGCAGCCATAAATCATGCAGCTGCGGGAACTGAAACATAAACTCTGAGCACGTCCAAAATACTCGGAGAACACCCGAGCATGCTCGGAAATCTCGAGTAAAGAGCACCTTCCTCATCACTAAATAATACTTGATGTGAACTGTATCCCAGAGTGTAATGTAGAGTTCACATATAGTAGCAACCAGAAATGGCCACGGCGCGAGAATAAGGAGTAAGAGCCATGCTTACGTTCGCCACGTGTACGAGTGAGCGGGGGGATTGGCATCCGCTCGGCACGTCAGCTTTACCTCCGGACGCTTCACGTACCAATTGCCATCAAAGCCTTCAATGGAGACTTGGGGCTCATCTGGAAGAATAATGGAAGAAAAGGAACATTTTACAACCTCTCATCATTTGCTGGGGGTTGGACAGTTGTGATCCTCACTGATACGGTTCATTCACACATCCGATTTTTCCACACACAACCAAAATGGACCCATTATACTGATTAGACTTTCATCAGTGTGGTCCGAGTGTCATCTGTTTTCTAAGGGTATGTGTCCACGTTCAGGTTTGCTTCAGGCTTTGGTCAGGATTTTATGCAGGTAAAATGCTGACCAAAAATGCACCTGAGGTCACTGGCAGGTCACCTGCGGTGTTCCTGCGTGTTTTGCTCATTGTAGCAACATGCTGCGTTCTGAAAAAACGCATGCGTTTTTTAATGCACAGTGGAGACGGGATTTCATTAAATCCCCTCCACTATGCTGTAACATCTGGGCGCTGCATTTTTGACACTGCGGCTCAGCGCTGCGTCAAAAACGCAGCATTTCCTGAACGTGGACACATACCCTAATATGTGGAGAAATAAAAAAAAATGTCTCCACCTTTTCCTTTTTCACGGTCCATTTTTTTCACGGACCTATTGACTTGCACTGACGATTTTCATCTGACCCTCAAATCAAAATTGGACGTACCTCTGATATTTTCTGCAGACCACTTGGTCAGAGGAAAAAATCAGACATGTTCACAGCCCCATAGAATATCATAGGTGGAGTGTCCTCAGTAAAAACCACGGATAGAACTCGTACATGAAAATTGGGCTCATATGGAGAATGAACAGAAGAGATGGCTGCTAGTGATGAGCGAGTGTACTCGTTAATCAAGATTTCCGAGCATGCTTGGGTGCTCTCCGAGTATCTTGGGCGTGCTCAAAGATTATGTTTGTGTCCCCGCAGCTGCATGATTTGCGGTTGTTAGACAACATGAATACATGAGGGGATTCCCTAACAAACAGACAACCTGAGCACATGCAGGGATTGCCTAACAGCCACAAATAACGCAGCTGCGGGGGCACAAACATAATTACGAGCACGCCCAAGATACTCGGAGAACACCCAAGCATGCTCGGAAATCTCGAATAACGAGCACACTCGCTCACCAATAGTCCTAACCTAACTCATAGAGTACACTGAGGGAGAGTACACTGAGGGTGCACAAAGTATAATCCACAACTGACTTATGTTCAGTGGTTTTTTTGCTGTGTTAATCATCCTCGTATAATTTTCACGATCCCTTCTAACATGTTAAAGGGGACCTGTCATGTCGGACAACGTTATTTACTGCATAGAGTTGATCTGCAGGTATACCGAATTAGAACGCTGCTTGTCTGTGTAACTAAAAGTGAGGCTACCGGGACAAGGTGAACTTATTTCCTGGGTGCCGCCAGCTTTCAGTCATGGTGTACACAGGCCCGCTACTGTCACCCCTCACTGTACAGTGAGCATTTGCAAGTACTTTGAATGATAGCCAACTCTGTAGTCCATCTGTCCAAAGTGAGCTGTCAATCAGAGTGTCTTGTCATGCTGAAAGTCAACGTATAATGAGCTATACCGGCTCCATGCACAACCCCATGACTGAAAGCTGGCAGTTCCCAGGAGGAAATACGTTATTTTTCTTCCAGTAGCCACAAACTCCGTAAGGCAGAAGAGCAACATTACCAAATGAATAAATTCTAAGTCTGACATCAAGCAGTTTTGATGCAATTTGGACACAATGTTTGAGCCAAAGGCCACAGTGTGTTCTGGGGAATGGAGTGGGATAAAGAGCTATACTGCTGTGTTTGGCTCAGAGAGCTACATGAAAAACTTATGAAAACTCCATGTATGATTTTAGTCCACAGAAGCACAGAACTTGGCTCATCCCATACAGGATCCAACATCAGAGACTTCCCGCCATTTTACGACAGATTTGTATTTTCACGACCCATTGGTTCCCAGATACTTACATTGTACGCTCAGAGTGGTGTTCCTCGTAACTCGCTCCGTTTGGTAATTTATGACACAGGTAAGGGACTGCCGGTGGGCCTCTCGACTTGGAAGGAGTTTGTAGCGACTGATCACGGTCACGGTGCCATTATCGTTCTTAATTTCTTGATACTCTGCCTCCCCTTTTAGCTTGGTCTCCCACGTTATGGTGCTTGGAGGTTTTCCATTGGCTGACATGCAAGTGGCGACTACAACCTTCTCTTTTGACTTTGGATTGGCAATCAGCTGTTTTGTTGTTTCTTCCATGTTGTTGGTAGGTTTGGCTATAAAGCAAGCAATTATATTTATAGTCAGTAAATTATGTACAAACCAAACATGGAGCAAATCATGAAATATGCTGCAAAAAGACAAAAAACCTAGAACAATGAAAATATAAAATCATCTGATCAGAAGTGAAAAGTTCTTGGAGCTCAACAACTATGAAACATTAATATTTTTTATAAATAATTTAATCAGAAATCCTGTGTTTTCCACCTTTGAGGAACATTTCCGGGAACAAAGAGTATCCCATACTGTTAATAATTCAGAAGAAAATCAATGATGTTGCCTCTGACAACCGGCTGCTCTTCCGCCATCATTTTGTAAGCACAGATTGAAATTAAAAGACAATTATCAAATTGGTTAATATGACGAGAAAGATAATTCTAGTCACAGTTACATAAATTAAAATAAAAAGACCTAGGTCCATCAAGTTCAACCTTTCTCCACCAGTTGTACATTCTCTATTGCTAGATTATTTATAACCCACAATGACATTTGTTGTGAGAGAAGCATCCAGCTCTTTATAAAAGCTGTTATAGTGTCGGCCATTACTACCTCTTGTGATCGGGCATTACACAGTCAGACTGCTCTAACTGTAAAGAACCCTTTCCTATTTAGCTGCTGGAATCACCTTTCCTCCATATGTAATGAATGTTCCTTGTCCTTTGGAAGGAATAAGTCATAGGCCTAGTCATTGGCATTAACCACACATGTATTTATACATAGAAATGAGATCTCCTCTGAGATGTCTTTTTTCTAACCTAGTTTCCAACATTACACGCTGTTCGCAGCAAAGGAGAATTCACCAATAATGAAATATGTATTGTATTAACAGCCAGATAGACCTAGTTGTACTGTCAACTTGAATTTCCAAAAAGTAATATTAGTGCTATCTGAGTTAATAAATATCATCTCCTGACTAAATAGTTAGGGCACATTCATATGTGCTGCAGAAATGTCTGCTCCTGAAAAATCAGTTCCATTCACTTACAGTGGGTGTAGAAAGTATTCAGATCCCTTTAAATTTTTCACTCTTTGTTTCATTGCAGCCATTTGGTAAATTCAAAAAGGTTCATTTTTTCACATTAATGTACACTCTGCACCCCATTTGTTTTTTTTCAGACAAGATAGGGTGCAGAGTGTAAATTAATGAGAAAAAAATGAACTTTTTTGAATTTACCAAATGGCTGCAATGAAACAAAGAGTGAAAAATTTAAAGGGGTCTGAATACTTTCCGTACCCACTGTAAATGCTAGCAATCATAGTTGGAAAGATGTCTGCTACAAATCTGCCGCACGTGAATGTACCCTAATACACGTGACCTAGACGGAGTTACATGCACTAATCCGATCTGTAAATCAGACACTGGTCCGTGTGGAAAGTCGGCCATGTGCACTAGTACAATGGTATAATGGTGCATGTGCACGTAGGACACATGGACAGCACATGTCTGTATTACATGCTCGTCTAAATGAGCCCTTAGACAAAGGTGAATCTTATAATAATCTTATAATCAGCCATTATCAAACGTCTCAATTCTGAGGTAAAATCTGTATTCAGTGACGACACTCTCCCGTCACTGGGAGAGGAGATGGCGGTTGGTGCTGATACAAGTCTACGTAGAAGAGAGGGGCCAGACAGAGCTCCTCCTCCTCACATTTACATAGAGTCTTATCAGCAGCAGCTGCCATCTCCTCTCTCAGTGACGGGGAAAGTGTCCTCACTGAATACAGATTTTACCTCAGAATTGAGAAGTTTGATAATGGCTGATCAATTCTGACAGAGAAAGAAACATTTATATGATAAGATATATTACACAGTTTATTTTCATGTGTACTGTTGATTTATGAAATAAAAATTAAAATGATGGTTACTCTTTAGCCCTTTCACGACCTTAGCTGTATACAGAAATCTAGGTAGGGATGAGAAGGACTTCCAAACTTCGGAGGTATGGATACATCCTGATGATTTTGCTTGCACCTTGCACAGGAGCCGTGCACGCTCAATCACCGCCAGGTGTTCAGTGAATATGATAATTGACACCCGCCTCTCACTGCCAGAAGCGGTGCTCACACCGCTCACGTCCGTTCCTTCCCCTAAATGCTGCAATAGATAACTATCGCAGCATTTATAAGGCAGGGAGAAGGAGGGGTCTTCCTCTCCCCTCCAAACGGCACTGCCCTGCGACGTTATCACATAGGGCCGATTATTGCTATGGTGACCCAACATCGACCGACATCCAGGTCACCAGGACTAGCAAGAAAATCTGACTTGTGTCAGCGCAGCACTGACAGTTTAGAAAGCAATGCAATGCTTTACACCAGCGATCAGAGGTGTGAAAATGAAAAAAGTCACATAGTGGGACTAAGTAAAAAAAAAAAAAAGTAAAGTAAAAATCTAAACATTTTTTAAAAAAATCATAAAATAACAAAAAATATAAAACAAATGCTTTTTTCATCATACCACATAAACATGATCAAAAAGACAAATGTAAATAAAAATGGTAAAAATTGAGAGAATTCTGCACTCCCAAATCCAACCTAACCCACATTTAGCGTCCATATGTTTGGCATTAGTATAACGATGAGAGCCTGCCTAATTTACAGGTGGATGTCTCCAGAAGCAAGAACTGAGCATAATATACTTGGCACTACAGCGTACTGGTCACTACAGTGTACTGGTCACTAAAATAGCAGATTTACAATTTTCACTCAGCAACATCCACTGCTGCTTGTTTCTGGAAAACACTCGGGAGTCAAATTGTCACTATACCTGTAGATAAATTCCCAAAGGGGTATAATTTAAAAAAATGTGGTCACTTGAGGGGGAATAGTGTAGCGCCCCCACTGCTGCAGGGCCGAGGGGTACCCGGTACCGGGCCTCTGAGTCTCTGCTCTGGGGTTGTCACGGTGGCTAGACCCGGTCCGTGACCCTGCTGAGGGGCGTACAATAATAGATGTGGATGGTGGTGGAGGTGCGGTGCAGTAAATAACGAAGACACCAGGTTGCAGTCTCTTTACCTCTTTACTGAAGGCTTCTGAGTCCTCAATCCGGAATACGGTTAACAGGGCTGCGCAAGACCGGCCGGTCCGATGGCACCTCCAGAGTTCCCTTTGCAGGTGGAAATCTGTGCCTACCTTCCTGCGCTTGTGTTGTGGTCCTCCCCTGCTGTGCTTACGGGATAGTACCCCACAACTGTTGTGTCTGTTTCTCGTGTTCCCTCACAACTCGATTCTGATGTTCTCCCTCTACGTCCCCCTGATCTTACGGTTAGGACGCACCCGTATGACGGGAGGCTCGGAGCTCTTCCGGGACTCTTGCGTCGCCCCACTCCTGTTGTTACCCCCCTGTGTCTTCCTGGGTCTGGGTGAGACAGCCCGCCTGTAACTGACTGTCCTGCCGTAGGTTTGAAGTTTGGCTTGGAGCTCTATACTTCCTCGGCGTTCCGGCCACCGGTTATGCGCCTCAATAGGGTGTTGCCTCGTCTTACAGCACGACTCCTACTGGTATTCTCCTTGTTGCGTTGATCTCGTTTCTCACTCAGCACAATAAATCTCGCTTCTTATCCTTTCTTGGGGTACCGCCGCTATATCGTGCAGGCGCGGTCCCGTAACGTTCTCTCTGTTCGCTAGGCCTCTGTCAGGATCCCACCCCTGACAGAGACCCCTCTGAATCTTCCCCTACAACACCCTCTGCCACAAGGTGTTGCCTGGCTCCAACCCAGTCAGCTTTCTGTCTAACTTCCTGCCTAACCCCCAGTTTTACCAGACTGTGAGGAGTGGCCTAATAAATAGAACCCTTAGCTCCCCCTGGAGGCCAGACTGTGAAATGTATTGGTGTCTGTGATACCTGGTCAGATGAACTCCTTCAGTGCCATCAGACGTACCATAGCCCCCCTTAGCGGCGGAGCCACAGTACTGCAACGACCAGGACTCTGGGGCGCTGCACTCCCCCCCGGTTAAATCCAGTACTCCTGGACTGGGAAGAAAACAACAATACATGTCAGCAAAAAGACATACAATTTTGAAAATGCAAGTACAAGTAAACTTTTTAACAGAGCTTCCCTTTATGGGAGGTGAGGACACTTGAAAGTTAAAAACATGGTTAAATACTTTAAATAACTTTTCTTACCCAACCGGGTATTCTACTAAGTGCAAAATCTCTGAACAATAATTTAACATTGCCTTTAAGGACGTACTCGCTAAATCCACTAAAGACCTTCTTATATCACATATAAGGCTAATTAACTTCTATGCATTCTCCTTCTTTACTTCTGCAGGACCGCCTGTCCTAACTGCTCCAGACCTACTGCCTCTCCTTTCTATACAGGACCGCCCCTTTCCGCCCGGGCCTACTGTCCTTCCACTACTATACACAGTATAGAACATATCATTTTTCTTTCAGTTCAAGATCACTGAGCCATCTCTATATGGCTCCTAAGAGGACTCACCACTAACCCCTACGGGTTCACTTCCTGTCCTCATTCTTCTATTAACATTATTAAACATTTCTTACAATCAACCAGTTAACTACATATAACTTTTACATATCAGCATTATCAGTACTTTCTTTCAAAACATCATCATACTTTAAGTGCTTTTGATGAACATCCCCTTTAAGAGGGGACCAAGTCTCTACGAGGTAGTGCAACTTCTCAAGCTGCAAGTCTGTTTGCAGTAAGGACTCCGATGCTGGTTCTGCGACCAGTGTCTTCGCAAAGAGTCCTTTCGCTTATAAAACCAGTAGAGAGCACCTTTAAGAAGGTGCAAACTATTTACAAGATCAGTTTTTGAATCATTCACCGTCCATGATTCGGCAGTCCTTTGATAACGGAGCAAAAAAATAGAAAACAAACAAAAAAGCAATAGGGATCCCGGGTCAACAAAGGGATCCCTTTAAGAGTTAACCCTGGACGGGTTTTAGCAGCAAAACAGTGAAAACAATTAACTTATTTACAGTCATTAAAGCTTACTCATTACTCAGTTTCTGGCAGCCCCCACCGAGGCTTTACCTGGCAGGTGGCCCTCTGCGGCCCGGATAGGCTGGACTCCAAGTTTACTCCCGCGGCCAGGTGTACCCCGTGGGTTCGGGTCTTCTGCACGACCAGGTCGTGCGCTGCGATGAGTGTCTGCGTGGGTCGATGGATGATGCTGGCGGCGGCGGCGGCAGCGGCTTCAGCGGCAAGCTCCTCCTCCTCGGTTCGGGATACCGCCAGAACGGCTGTGCAGCGCTGCATATCCCGGGCCCACCAGCTGCTCCCCTTTAGGTGCCAGCGATACGTTACCACATCCCCCGGCTTCAGGAAGGACTTGGCGCCGTCTCCGCACAGGTAGGGCTCCACTTCGTCCCGGGTGATGCGGACTCTCAGGGCTGTTCCAATCTCCTGCACGAAGCCCTTTCCTGTCTGGGGCAGGTAAACAATTACGACGCCCCACTTCGGCAGGGAGCCCTCCAGCAGCTCACCACGCGCCTCCCGCTCCACTTCCCGCTGGAACTCCGCAATCAGGTGATTCCTGTACTCTCCCCAAGGGAAGAGCCCCATGTCTGCCCCCCCCGGTTCTTTGGGATCAGGCGGCAGGAATGCTGGGGCACCAGTGGCCGCAGCGGCGGCCGGGTCTAGTGCAGAGGTGAGGCGGTCTCCCTGGGGGTCGCGGCACTCAGTACCCCTACCTGGGGTGACTCCTCGGGCGTCACTCCTTTCCCCTGGGGGAGGCACATGGGCTGGGGACCACGCAGGCAAAGGATGCCCCATCGACAGCTCCCACGGGTCCAAATCCTCCAGCGGGGGCATATCGGAATAATCCTCTGGTGACGGGGGTCAATGCGGGGCCATCCTTTTCTGCAGGCCTTCTCTGGTCTCCAGTCCCACCTCATCTGAGTCATAGTTTCGTTTATTCGGTCTCCGCCCGCCATAGAAGATCAGGAGGCGGATCTCCACTGTTGACGGGCCCGTCCTTAGGATGCAACAATATTTAGACTGGGCGGCCATTGTCTTTCGCGCTCTTCAGCTTGTCTACGCCCACTCCACGCCCTCTTCTTCTCCTGCGCTCTCCTCAGCGCTATAATGGCGGCAGATTTTGTCAGCAAGTGGCACAGCACAGTCTTTGCAATAAGTCACAGTCCAAGTACAATAAATCACAGTTCCAAGGCACACATGACCTAGTTCTTCAGGCTTAAGTAGATCCTGTTCGTGACGCCAAGTTGTAGCGCCCCCACTGCCGCAGGGCCGAGGGGTACCCGGTACCGGGCCTCTGAGTCTCTGCTCTGGGGTTGTCACGGTGGCTAGACCCGGTCCGTGACCCTGCTGAGGGGCGTACAATAATAGATGTGGATGGTGGTGGAGGTGCGGTGCAGTAAATAACGAAGACACCAGGTTGCAGTCTCTTTACCTCTTTACCGAAGGCTTCTGAGTCCTCAATCCGGAATACGGTTATCAGGGCTGCGCAAGTCCGGCCGGTCCGATGGCACCTCCAGAGTTCCCTTTGCAGGTGGAAATCTGTGCCTACCTTCCTGCGCTTGTGTTGTGGTCCTCCCCTGCTGTGCTTACGGGATAGTACCCCACAACTGTTGTGTCTGTTTCTCGTGTTCCCTCACAACTTGATTCTGATGTTCTCCCTCTACGTCCCCCTGATCTTACGGTTAGGACGCACCCGTATGACGGGAGGCTCGGAGCTCTTCCGGGACTCTTGCGTCGCCCCACTCCTGTTGTTACCCCCCTGTGTCTTCCTGGGCCTGGGTGAGACAGCCCGCCTGTAACTGACTGTCCTGCCGTAGGTTTGAAGTTTGGCTTGGAGCTCTATACTTCCTCGGCGTTCCGGCCACCGGTTATGCGCCTCAATAGGGTGTTGCCTCATCTTACAGCACGACTCCTACTGGTATTCTCCTTGTTGCGTTGATCTCGTTTCTCACTCAGCACAATAAATCTCGCTTCTTATCCTTTCTTGGGGTACCGCCGCTATATCGTGCAGGCGCGGTCCCGTAACGTTCTCTCTGTTCGCTAGGCCTCTGTCAGGATCCCACCCCTGACAGAGACCCCTCTGAATCTTCCCCTACAACACCCTCTGCCACAAGGTGTTGCCTGGCTCCAACCCAGTCAGCTTTCTGTCTAACTTCCTGCCTAACCCCCAGTTTTACCAGACTGTGAGGAGTGGCCTAATAAATAGAACCCTTAGCTCCCCCTGGAGGTCAGACTGTGAAATGTATTGGTGTCTGTGATACCTGGTCAGATGAACTCCTTCAGTGCCATCAGACGTACACCATAGCCCCCCTTAGCGGCGGAGCCACAGTACTGCAACGACCAGGACTCAGGGGCGCTGCACTAGCACTTAGGAACTCATTATATATGGCGTCTGCAAACTAATCTAGGAGACCCTATGCTTCAGGAGGCAGATAGCGCTTCATCACTCCCGAGTCTTACCGTGTTTCTAAGGCTACTTTCACACTAGCGTTGTTTGGCGTACATCGCAATGCGTCGTTTAGGAGAAAAAACGCATCCTGCAAAGTTGTCTGCAGGATGCGTTTTTTCCCCATAGACTTACATTAGCGACGCATTGCGACGTATGGGCACACGTCGCAACCATCGTGCGATGGTTGCGTCGTGTTTTGGAGGACCGTCGGCACAAAAAAACGTTACATGAAACTTTTTTTGTGCGTCGTGTCTGCCATTTCCGACCGCACATGCGCAGCCGGAACTCCGCCCCCTCCTCCCCGGACATTACAATGGGGCAGCAGATGCGTTGAAAAACTGCATCCGCTGCCCCCGTTGTGCATTTTTTTCACAGTATGAGTCGGTACGTCGGGCCGACGCAGCGCGAAGGCCCCGTACCGACACTAGTGTGAAAGTAGCCTAAGCTGTACTGTACAGCCACATATGGGGTATTTCCATGAGGCACATGTGGTGTCCACAAGCTCATTGCACCCCTAGATGAATTTATTGAGAGGTGTAGTTTACAAAATGACGTTACTTACTTTCTCCTGTACTGGCACCTCAGGCGCTCTACCAATGTGAATGGCACCCTCAAAACCATTCCAGGAAAATCTGAGCTCCAATACGACACTTTTTCCCTTCTGAGTTTTGCACTGTGCCTCAAAAGTAGTTTTCAAACACAAATTGGGTATCGGTGTACTTAAGAGAAACTGCACAACAAATTGGATGGGCCATTTTGCTCCTATTACCCTTGTGAAAATGAAAAATGTGGGCAAAACCAACATTTTTTTAAGGAAAAATGTATTTTTTCATTTTTACTTCAACGTTATAAACTTCTGTAAAGCACATGGGGGTTCAAAGTGCTCAACACATGTCTAGATCAATTCCTTGAGGGGTCTAATTTTCAAAATGGCATCATTTGTTGGAGTTTCCACTGTTTAGGTACATCAGGGGCTCTCCAAACCTGACACGGTATCTGCTAACAATTCCAGTCAGTTTTGCGCTGAAAAAGTCAAAATGGAGCACCAACTCTTCCGAACTATGCATCCAAACAGTAGTTTTCCACCACAAATGGGGTATCAGTGTACTCAGGATACATTGCACAACAAATTGTATTGTGCAATTGCCCGTTACCCTTGTGAAAATAAAAAAATTGGGGCTACAAAACATTTTTGTGGGAAAAATTAAGAAATTTTCTTTTTACAACTCAACGTTATAAACTTCTGTAAAGCACCTGGGTGCTCAACATACATCTAGAAATATTGCTTGAAAGGTCTAGTTTCCAAAATAGGGTCACTTGTGGGGGGTTTCCACTGTTTAGGCACATCAAGGGCTCTGTAAATGCAACAATGCAACATGGAGTTCGCTAACGATTCCAGCAAGTTTTGGGTTCACAATGTCAATTGGCGCTTCTTTCCTTCCAAGCCCTGCCATGCGCCCAAACAGTAGTTTTCCGCCACATATTGGGTATCGGCGTATTCAGAAGAATTTGCACAACAAATTGCAATGTATTTTCTCCTGCTACGTTTGTGAAAATGTAAAATTTGGGGCTCAAATTCACATTTACAGTATAGACCAAAAGGTTGGACACCTTCTCATTTTAAGATGTTTCTGTATTTTCATGACTATGAAACTTGTACATTCACACTGAAGGCATCAAAACTATGAATTAACACATGTGGAATTATATACTTAACAAAAAAGTGTGAAACAACTGAAATTATGTCTTATATTCTAGGTTCTTCAAAGTAGCCACCTTTTGCTTTGAGGACTGCTTTGCACACTCTTGGCATTCTCTTGATGAGCTTCACGAGGTAGTCACCGGGAATGGTCTTCCAACAATCTTGAAGGAGTTCTCAGAGATGCTTAGCACTTGTTGGCCCTTTTGCCTTCACTCTGCGGTCCAGCTCACCCCAAACCATCTCGATTGGGTTCAGGTCTGGGGACTGTGGAGGCCAGGTCATCTGGCGTAGCACCCCATCACTCTCCTTCTTGGTCAAATAGCCCTTACACAGCCTGGAGGTGTGTTTGGGGTCATTGTCCTGTTGAAAAATAAATGATGGTCCAACTAAACGAAAAACCGGATGGAATAGCATGCCGCTGCAAGATGCTCTGGTAGCCATGCTGGTTCAGTATTCCTTCAATTTTGAATAAATTCCCAACAGTGTCACCAGCAAAGCACAATCACACCTCCTCCTCCATGCTTTACGGTGGGAACCAGGCATGTAGAGTCCATTCATTCATCTTTTCTGCGTCGCACAATGACACGGTGGTTGGAACCAAAGATCTCAATTTTGGACTCATCAGACCAAAGCACAGATTTCCACTGGTCTAATGTCCATTCCTTGTGTTCTTTAGCCCAAACAAGTCTCTTCTGCTTGTTGCCTGTCCTTAGCAGTGGTTTCCTAGCAGATATTTTACCCTGAAGGCCTGCTGCAGAAAGTCTCCTCTTAACAGTTGTTGTAGAGATGTGTCTGCTGCTAGAACTCTGTGTGGCATTGACCTGGTCTCTAATCCGGGCTGCTGTTAACCTGCGATTTCTGAGGCTGGTGACTCGGATAAACTTATCCTCAGAAGCAGAGGTGACTCTTGGTCTTCCTTTCCTGGGGCGGTCCTCATGTGAGCCAGTTTCTTTGTAGCGCTTGATGGTTCTTGCCACTGCACTTGGGGACACTTTCAAAGTTTTCCCAATTTTTTGGACTGACTGACCTTCATTTCTTAAAGTAATGATGGCCACTCGTTTTTATTTTCTTAGCTGCTTTTTTCTTGTAATAATACAAATTCTAACAGTCTATTCAGTAGGACTATCAGCTGCGTATTTACCAGACTTCGGCACAACACAACTGATGGTCCCAACTCCATTTATAAGGCAAGAAATCCCACTTATTAAACCTGACAGGGCACACTTGTGAAGTGAAAACCATTCCCAGTGACTACCTCTTGAAGCTCATCAAGAGAATTCCAAGAGTGTGCAAAGCAGTCATCAAAGTAAAAGGTGGCTCCTTTGAAGAACCTAGAATATAAGACATAATTTCAGTTGTTTCACACTTTTTTGTTACGTACTGTATATAATTCCACATGTGTTAATTCATAGTTTTGATGCCTTCAGTGTGAATTCACAATTTTCATAATCATGAAAATACAGAAAAATCTTTAAATGAGAAGGTGTGTCCAAACTTTTCGTCTGTACTGTATATATACACAGTTGTGCTCAAACGTTTACATACCCCGGCAGAATTTTTGCTTTCTTCCCCTTTTTTTTTTTTTTTTAGAGAATATGAATGATAACACCAAAACTTTTTCTCCGCTCATGGTTAGTGGTTGGGTGAAGCCATTTATTGTAAAACTACTGTGTTTTCTCTTTTTAAATCATGATGACATCCCAAAACATCCTATTAACCCTGATCAAAAGTTAATTTACCCCATTTCTTAATACCATGTATCGTCTCCTCTAACATCAATGACAGCTTGAAGTATTTTGTGGTAGTTGTGGGCGAGATTCTTTATTTTTTCAGAAGGTGTGTCCAAACTTTTGGTCTATACTGTATGTGGGAAAAATTAGATTTTCACGGCTCTTCGTTATAAAATTCTGCGAAGCACCTGGGGGTTCAAGGTGCACACATCTAGATACATTCCTTTATGGATCTTGTTTCCAAACTGGGGGTCACTTGTGGGGAGTTTCTACTGTTTAAGCACATCAGGGGCTCTCCAGATGCGATGACGTCTGCTCTTGATTCCAGGCAATTTTGGCTCAAAAAGTCAAACGGTGCTCCTTCCCTTCCTAGCCCTGCCATGGGTTAATTTTTTTCCTTCCACATTGGATTAATTCCTGTGAAGCACCCGAAGAGTTAATAAACTTCTTGAATGTGGCTTTGAGGACTTTGAGGGGTGCAGTTTTTAGAATGGTGTCACTTTTTGGCATTTTCTGACATATAGGCCCCCCAAAGTTACTTCAAATGTGAGGTGGTCCCTAAAAATATGGTTTCGTAAATTTTGTTGGCAAAATGAGAAATCGCTGGTCAACTTATAACCCTTATAATGTCCTAACAAAAAAAAGTTTAAGTTTCAAGAACAGTGCTGATGTAAAGTAGACATGTGAGAAATGCTATTGATTAACAATTTTGTGTGATATAACTCTCGGTTAAAAGGCATAAAAATTAAATGTTTGAAAATTGTGAAATATTCGCCAAATTAGTTTTTTCCACAAATAAGCACGTCATATTGAACAAATTTTTACCATTATCATGAAGTACAATATATCATGAAAAAAATCAATCTTAGAACCAGTGGGATCCATTGAAGTGTTCCAGAGTTATTACTTCATAAAGTGACAGTGATCAGAGTTGTAAAATTTCCTGGTCATGAAGGTGAAAACGGGCTTGGGGGTGAAGGGGTTAAAGACGTTTTTGGAGACTTTTATGCTAAAGAAGCACTCACACAAAAGGTCTTATTTGCTAAACCCGTAGTCTAGTGTATATGCAGCAATACACTCACCGATTGCTGTTTCCCCCCATTTCCATTATGGTCCTTTTCTGGGTCACATGATGTCTATTTTGATTTGCTGAGGTTTATGAGTGAGCCAGAAGTTGCTTTTAGGTCTCGTTCACACGCTCAGTATTTGGTCAGTATTTTACATCAGTATTTGTCAGGCAAAACCAGGAGTAGAACAGTCAGAGGGAAAGTATAATAGAAACCTATGCACCACTTCTGCATTTATCACCCACTCCTGGTTTTGGCTTACAAATACTGATGTAAAATACTGACCGAATACTGCTAGTGTGGCCTAAAAGTGACTTCTGGTTCACGCATGGAGCTCATATCTGAGTCGGAAAAGAAGTCACCTGACCCAGAAGAGGATCACAGGGGAAACCAGGCAAGACCATAATCTGTGACTATATGAATCCAACTACACTATATACATATATGTACACAGATGTAAGCGATAATCAGTTTCATGGGAGAGGGAGTGGCCAATCCTTAGGATGGGACATCAATATCATATGGGTGTGGGTCTAACATCCTGTACCGCAACCAGCAGCTGATTCTAGGGGCCGCAGCAATTGAACAAGTACTGGGGTCTCCATGCACGACTCTTAAATTGGACTGCGTTGTAGAGAGCTGTGGTATCAGTTGCTGCTAGCAAAATATGCACAGGGCTATGCATACTTAACAATGATGGGTGTTTAGTGCTCACCAGAGTGTCATGGACCCACAATCAGTTGATTTGTTGGGGCACCAGGCATAAGATCCTCACCCATCAGATATTAATGTCCTATCCTAAGAATAGGGCATCAATTTTTAAGACACTCCATGAAATAATTTAGTAAGGAGGTCTCTACGTCTTGTTTTTGGTGAAGGCAGCTACTGTAGTAAGGTACAAAGGACTGCAAAAATGAAAAGCAACAATAGTATGTGAGGCAGAAGATCCAATCTGCCTAAATGAATGTGACCGGTAAAACTCTGGTGGGTTTACACGTTGGCGTCCTGGGCTAGACATAATTACTGTAAATATGGGATAATATAATATCGTCTACTGCAGCCTATAAAAACATAAAACGTCGCGAGGTAAGAACATCCAGACCTGTACCTGGTGAGTCAGATGTACAGAGGGTGAGTCAAACGTCAGGAACCAATTAAATGTGTGCAAGGTGTTTAGTGTTGGATTGATCTCATAGTCTCCATTATGTATATGGGTGTACAGATGACGTAGGTAGCCCTCCCTACCCCTCCGTAATTTGAGAAATCACCTTGTTTTTGTATGTGGTGATCAGACCATATTACATCAAGGGATCAGGGGTCTTTTAAAGTATTGCAATGATTGAAAAAACAATATGCCAACTAATATTCCTTCTGGAAGGGTTTGGATAATAAACGAAATGCAGGTAAACTGTCTCCTATCTACAAAAAAAGGTTCACCTTTCAAAGGGGTTGTGTTGGAATTTAAGCTGGAATGGTAAAGAATAAAAAATAACCAACGCTTAACTATTAAATCCTCGGATGCCAACTGTTCCTTCAGCAGTGACATCTTGCCCATCAATCACATGACTGCTTCAGCCAATCATTAGCCTTAAAACCAGTTATCACCTATCCATTGACCATTGGGTTCTGTAGCCCCATGGAGCCAGAAGTCCCGTGAAGAATGAATAGAGCAGCAGCCGGGCATTCGACTAACAGGGATAAAAGTTTTCAGTTTGGGTTAAAAAGTACTTGTTCTGTCGATCGGTGTGGCTTCCACTGATCAACAAGGTATCACCTCTCACCTGACAATCTGCTTTTAACGAACAACCTCTTTAACTCCTTCAAGACTAGAGGTATTTTCGTTTTTGCGTTTTCGTTTTTTGCTCTCCTTCTTCCCAGAGCATAACTTTTTTATTTGGCCATGTGAGAGCTTGTTTTTTGTGAGACAAGTTGTACTTTTGAGCGACACCATTGGTTTTAACATATCGTGTACTGGAAAATGAGAAAAAATTCCAAGTGCGGTGAAATTGCAAAAAAAGTGCAATTCCACAGTTTTTTGGATTTTTACCATGTTCACTAAATGATGAAACTGACTTGCTATTATGATTCTCCAAGTCATTACGAGTTCATAGACACCAAACATGTCTAGGTTCTTTTTGATTTAAGTGGTGAAAAAAAATCTAAAGTTTGGTAAAAAAAGAAAAATTTTAGTCATTTTCCGAGACCTGTAGCATCTCTATTTTTCGTGATTTCCGGTTAGGTGAGAGCTTATTTTGCGTACTGAGCTGAAGTTTTTATTTATACAATTTTGGCATAGATATAATCTTTTGATCACCCGTTATTGCATGTTATTGCAGTGTAGTGGGAACCAAAAAACGTAATTCAGATGTTTTTTTCTCGTTACGCCGTTTAGCGATCAGGTTGATTCTTTTTTTATATTTTGAGAGATCGGGCAATTCTGAATGCGACGATACCAAATGTGTAGATTTGTTTCTTTTCTTTTATAGTTGTATTTTGAATGGGGAGAAAAGGGGGGTAATTTGAACTTTTATATATTTTTTAAAACTTTTTTTACTTATTTTTTTTTACTTTTTGCTTCAATAGTCTCCATGGGAGATTAGACGCTGCAGTTGTCTAATTGCCTCTGCTACACACAGGCAATGTTCAGATCGCCTGTGTGTAGCAGAAATGCTCACTTGCTATGAGCACCGACTACAGGGCGACGCTCATAGCTATCAGGCTATGACAACCATATAGGTCTGCTGGAGACCTCTGGTTGTCATGCCCACCCATTGGTGACCCACGATCATGTGACGGGGTCACTGATGAGCGGGATTAGTACGCGCTTTCAAGCTAAATGCCGCTGTTAGAAATTGACAGCTGCATTTAACTACTTAACAGCCGCGGGTGGATCGCGATTCCACCTGCGGCTGTTGCGGGCACATGCCAGCTGTACAGATCAGCTATCATGTGCGTGAAATGGTGCGGGCTTGACGCCGGAGCCCAACATAGCGTCTGATGAAGGTCCATGTTTACAGACACCTCGTATTATTCCTTTACTTTTACCTCATTCAGCTTTTAGGCCGCTTTGTGAGGTAAACATTTAATGAATGAAGAGATTTAATTACTTTGTTTATTTCTCGACTTCCATCATACTTTCCATACAGAGATTGTAGCCTGTTGGGTGCGGCTGTGATTTTCTACTGAGATTAAATGTGTTGAGATATTGTATAATAGGAATTATGACATCTGTAAGTCAGCTGTGGTCTGTTCATTACAATCCAGATTCCTAAACCCATAGAAACGAGCTCATGTTGACCTTGTGTCATAGCTGCTGGGGTTGAAGAACTTACAATCACAGTTGACTCCTATTCATGCGTCCTTCAGCTGCTCTATAAGTCCGTATTGTGCACACATATGGCATTTCTAGCTAATCTCACATTCTATATAGTGTTAATATCATTCCCTTTAGTAATCTATACTCAACAACACATAGAATGCACAATTCAAGCCAGGTAGGACCCACCCAATTCCCGTGAATGCCCCCAAATAAGCCCTCATGGGAGTGGTTTTGCTACTCCAGCCCTATTGTGATCAGGATTGTTCTTGGGTAGTTCCAGTAAAATCTGACCTGTTTGTGAGTATGATAAGCTCTTGTAGGCAGGATCCTCACTTCTATTATTAAATTGTCTAGACGTATTGGTTTCAGAGTAAACCATATATTCCTCCTTCCTCCCCCTTCCCCCTTTATCATGACAGGACTTTTTAGGGGTAGGTCCCAGGGTGCCAACCTCCGCAGTTAAGAAGGAAAAGTATAGCAACTTGGTAGGATCAGGCACATTCTACAACCTGCAGTAACCACCGATCCACCAAACCACTGAATGACCAGCTCTGCCCTCGCCTATTGTATCCTCACCCATCCCTTGTAGATTGTGAGCCCTCGCGGGCAGGGTCCTCTCTCCTCCTGTACAAGTCGTGATTTGTATTGTCTAAGATTACTGTGCTTGTTTTTATTATGTATACCCCTCCTCACATGTAAAGCGCCAGGGAATAAATGGTGCTATAATAATAAATAATCTATATATATATATATATATATATATATATATATATATATATATATAATTGTCTAAGGGGTACTTCCGTCTGTTTGTCTGTCTGCAACTTCCGTAACGGAAATCCCGCGTCGCTGACTGGTTGTGGCAGGCAGGCGACAGGCTTAGTCTGGCCGCGAATTGGCCCCTCCCTACTCCCCTCCAGTCAGCGCCAGTGCGTCGCTCCATCCCGGACCAACTTTTAACTATTGATGCTGCCTATGCGTCATCAATAGTAAAAAGATATAATGTTAAAAATAAAAAACTAAAAAATTGTGCTATTCTCACCTTCCGCCGTCCACCGATGCGTGCGATGCTGCCGCCAGCTTCCATTCCCAGTGATGTACTGCTAAGTCATCTGGGTAATTTTGCAATGCATCACTGGGAACGGAAGCTGGCGGCAGCATCGCACATCGGCACAGCTTCGCTGGATGCCGGAGGGTGAGAATGTAACTATTTTTAATTTAATTTTTTTTTTTTTTTTAACAGGGATATGGTGCCCACACTGCTATATACTACGTGGGCTGTGTTATATACTGCATGGGCTGTGTTATATACTACGTGGCCTGTGTTATATACTGCGTGGGCTGTGCTATATATTACGTGGGCTGTGTTATATACTGCATGGCTGCTATATACTACGTGGCTGTGCTATATACTGCGTGGCTGTGCTATATACTACGTGGCTGTGCTATATACTACGTGGCTATGCTATATACTACATGGCTGTGCTATATACTATGTGGCTGTCTGTTACGTGGGCTGTGCTATATACTAAATGGGCAGTGTTATATACTGCCTGGGCAGTGTTATATACTGCGTGGGAAGTGTTATATACTGCGTGGGAAGTGTTATATATTACGTGGGCTGTGCTATATACTACATAGCTGCTATATACTACGTGGCTGTGCTATATACTACGTGGCTGTCTGTGTTACGTGGGCTGTGTTATATACTATGTGGCTGCTATATACTATGTGGCTGCTATATACTATGTGGCTGTGCTATATACTACGTGGCTGTGTTATATACTACGTGGCTGTGTTATATACTACGTGGCTGTGTTATATACTACGTGGCTGTGTTATATACTACGTGGCTGTGTTATATACTACATGGCTGTGCTATATACTACGTGGCTGTGCTAAGCGCGACGTACATACATACATATTCTAGAATACCCGATGCGTTAGAATCGGGCCACCATCTAGTAGTAATAATATTAATAATAATTCCCTGGTTTTTATCCTTTATTTTTAAAAGGGTGATGGTGTTCCCTTGCTTTTGTGTTTTGTCACAATAATTTTGGCATTCCTAATTTATAAATAAAGGTTATATTTTAATACACTAAAAAGTACAGAGGCTACTACCGTGATTTTTGCTCTATACCTGTACAGAAACAATTTCTGGAAACTGAATAATTTCGCATTGTAGGTCCAGGCATAATTATTTAAATAGTACATAGGATAATCATGATTGATTATTATTCTGTCATTTGTTAGGCCATCAACATCACATTGTTGCGTGTCTGTAACCCATCGATCAGCTGTTATAAACTCCGACAGTGTCAGTTGGAAACACTGAACAGAGCTACTGTGCACGACTCTGCTCGATGTGTAGCTGCTGCGGCCGAGTCCTGTAGATCAGCTCGTATTCGGAGGAACAAAAAAGATCCTGTATACCAAAAAAATGTCTGGGCGTAGATAATGTCTGCTACCTAATAATAACCTTTTTCTCTATAGCCCTAAGGATAGGTCATCAATACCATAAGACTGGAGAATTCCTCTCACAATAAGCATAATCTTACCAAGTACAGTGAGATTGAGTTGACTCTCACGGTTTCCCGTTGGAAAAGTTGCAAATTCGCAGATGTACGCCCCCTCATCTTCTAACTGTAGCCGACTGATTTGGATGGTGCCATCACGGTGAGAGGGATTCTGGAAGACCACACGTTCTTTGTATGGAGAGAGGATAGAGACGCCCATGGAGGGGTTGAAAATAGCCACATTTTGCTTTGAGCCATTTGTTGATTTTTGCCATGTAACCTGAGTGATCTTTACGTTAGGTTGAGGATTGATTAAGCTACAGTGAAGTATGACATCCGTGCCAACATATCCCGATACTGTGTCATTTACTTGTACTATTTGCGAATGAACACCTAAAAAGAAGAGAGACAAAAAAAACACATTTCAGATTAATATATCCAAAGTCTAGAACAAAATGCACAAAAGAGATGCAATATATGGAGAGTAATATAAATGTGGCCCCTTGTGTCATAGTACATCACGAGAACCTGAGCCAATACATAATGGTATTCACATCCTGCACAGCAATGTTACCCAAAAGTTACCGAAAAACCACATCCTCCAGTGAAAATCAGATTGACTCCTTTAAAGGGGATGTCCAAGATTGGAAAAACATGGCTGCTTTCTTTTGGAACAGCCCCTATAACCATGTGTCCGACAGTGTCTAGTACTCAACCCATTGAACTGAATAGAGACAAGTTACAACTATGGTCAACAGTGACACTTTTTTTTTTTTTTTTTTTTTAATAAATGTAGTCATGCTTTTTGCAGTCCTGGACAGCCCCTTTAATTATATGTGGATGAAAGGAAGGGTTGATCCAGCTTCCAAAATTTTTTGCACAAAAAATTTTTATTTGAGAGAAGGTGCAAAAAAATTTTTTTACAAAAATCAATAAAAAGTACCGAATAGCAGCAACGCGCTTCAAACGCACATGGCGTTATTCGTGAGAGCTGCAATCTAACCGATCACAAAGACATGTAACTAGTAATCCTCCAAAAGACACACGTATAGAAAATCACATGATCAATTAAAAACAAAATCATCAGGTGTGGGTAAAACACAGAAAGAAAAATCCATTGGGTGAAACCACAAATGCAGAATAAAAAATATATATAGAAGACACTGGTATGACGCAAGAACAATGAATGAAACAAAAAAACTAAACACAAAAACAGAAATAAAATAAATAAATAAAAAAATGATGGAATAATGGAATGTTCAATAATGGAACATGAGTTCTATTAATTATATGTTGTTTACTTGTAAAATTTGAAATCAAATCATGTAAATAAATGCTTGGTTCTTTCTCATATCGCTGACAGGTCACCTATATAGTAAATGCGACACAGGCACATCAGTAGGGAATACAAGGTTACATTTCATAATTGGTCACGGCCACATCAGCCACAGTCCATAACATTGGCTGCCATATTTAGTCCTAACAGATCCCTCACTAAAGTACTAGTCAGTACCCTCCGGTCACAGCAATAACCTCCAGCAGCCGTGTGATTACCGGGTACTATATAGTAACACAATGATCCGTTCTGGATTCTGGAAATCTATTTTATGCACTGAAAAATGCATTTACCTCTTTACAAATGATCAATTTTTAAGAACATAAGAAAATGATGTTGCCGGCGGCACATGGTGGGAAGATATCCTTCAGTCTGCAACATGTGCCATTAACCTCTCTCACCTCTCCAAATCATAAAGCTGAGCCAATACTTATATTGCATAGTTTTTAACCATGTAACATTGAAATAAAGCTCCATATTGTAAACTCTACCTGGTCTATTAAAGGGAATATTTCACCAGGTTTCTGCTATGTCATCTGAGAGCACCGTGAGGTAGGGGCAGAAACTCTGATTATTTGTCACTGGTGATTCGTCACTTACTGGTCTATGTTTTGCAGCATTTTATCAGCAGGAGATTATCACAAGAGGACAACTGACCTTGTGCATCCTAGTCCAACATTGATTAGCAGCGATCAATACACATTGTACACAGAAAACTGCTAATGAGAGATTATAGACAGAGTCGCCACTGAACTCTGCTAGATCAGCAGCAGAGAAAACTGTGATTATATCTGAACTAAGTGACACATCACTGGAATCAGGGTATCTTTCCCTACAACATGCTGCTTTCAGATTACATTCCAAAAATCTGCTGACAAATTCCCTTTAAATGAGAGCCGGCAAGCTTACCATCTTCTCATCTTAAATCTGCCCTTTTTACAAATATAATTTTTGGTTGCCACACATCACTAAGACATCCCATTGAGAACTACTCAAAAGTGGCATTAAAATAGGACTTTCTGGAATCAGGAATGATTCTCCCATGGTTAACTGGAAA
Source organism: Ranitomeya variabilis (assembly GCF_051348905.1). Taxonomy (NCBI): domain Eukaryota; kingdom Metazoa; phylum Chordata; class Amphibia; order Anura; family Dendrobatidae; genus Ranitomeya; species Ranitomeya variabilis. The sequence continues at coordinate 328,510,620 of NC_135235.1, read as the reverse complement.
GCAGATCATGGCCAAATCCCTGCGACGTCAGTCCCATTAATACTAGTTCTGTGGAATGTCACTTTCATCCTCCTATCATAGATATAATGAAGGGCGCCATACTGCTGTACCCATATAACTTCATGGCAGTAACAGAGGCTGCCGTACTATGGTGCGCCGATGGTATCCAGCTGCAGTTTGTTCCTAGGTCTGCTCCTTTGCATTTGCTCGTCTCCAGGTGTAATAACCATTCTTCTTCTTCTCCCATTGATTCTGCACTATTGTTCCTGTACTCACCCAACGATTGCTGAATCCAATAAACTGAATATATGAGCTGTGTCTTCGCTATGTTCCACAGAAATCCCTGATCCAATCTGTTGCTAGATTCCGCTCCTTCCACCCCCTGTGTAATTCCACACTTCGCTAGCCTCTCCACCACAGCTATCCCTGACTATGAAATATTAATTGCATAATTAAGCACATGTCCACACAAATAATAAATCCCTTTCATATTTCATGTACTTATGATTGCTGCTCTCCTCTCATTTGACTTGTGTGTGTTTCTCTATTGCCGTGACTCTTCACTCATTACCAGTGGGATTATTTCATTGGCACACCCTTTACAAATGTAGCTGTGGCTGGGACCCTCATAGCAGCTTGGAAGAACCCACCCTAGGGGGAGAATACAAGGATATCATTTAATTGCTATCCTACATAAAACACCTGTTGTTCACATACCCTGGCGATGGGTTTGAATGGTTACTAAAGGTAACATCCTCACCTGTGACCTGCTTGCTTGTAATCAGTGTGTGCATAAAAGCTGAGTGAGTTTCTGGGATCCAGACAGACTCTTGCATCTTTTATCAAGCCACGATATTTCTGGATTGTGAGTCATGGGGAAAGCAAAAGAATTGTCAACGGATCTACGGGAAAAGGTAGTTGAACTGTATAAAACAGGAAAGGGATTCAAAAAGATATCCAAGGAATTGATAATGCCAGTCAACAGCGTTCAAAGTGTGATTAACAAATGGAAAATCAGGGGCTTTGTAAGAACAAAACCACGGTCCGGTAGACCAACAAAAATGTCGTCCACAACTGCTAGGAAAATCGTTCGGGATGCAAAGAAAAACCCACAAATAACATCAGCTGAAATAGACGACTCTGTGAAAACTAGCGGTGTGGCTGTTTCAAGATGCACAATAAGGAGGCACCTGAAAAAAATGGGTTGCATGGTCGACTCGCCAGAAGAAAGCCATTACTGCGCAAATGCCACAAAGTATCTTGCTTACAATACAAAAAACAGCACAGAGACAAGCCTCCAAACTTCTGGAACAAGGTAATTTGCAGTGATGAGACCAAAATTTAACTTTTTGGCCACAACCATAAATGTTACATTTAGAGAGAGGTTATGATGAAAGGAACACCATTCCTACTGTAAAGCATGGAGGTGGATCGCTGATGTTTTGGGGATGTGTGAGCTACAAAGGAACAGAAAATGTGGTCAAAGTTGAAAAGATGAATGCAGCACGTTATCAGCAAATACTGGAGGCAAATTTGCACTCATCAGCATGGAAGCTGTCCTGGGACGTTCTTGTACGTTCCAACATGACAATGATCCAAAACACAAGGCCAAGACGATCTCTTATTGGCTACAGCAGAACAAAGTGAAGGTTCTGGAGTGGCCACCTCAGTCTCCTGACCTCAATATCATTGAGCCACTCTGGGGAGATCTCATGCGCACAGTTCATCCTAGACAACTCAGGAATTTACAGGAACTGGAGGCTTTTTGCCAAGAAGAGTGGGCAGCTTTACCACCTGAGAAAATAAAGAACCTTATCCACAACTACCACAAAAGACTTCAAGCACTCATTGATGTCAGAGGGGACAATACATGGTATTAAGAAATGGGGTATGTGAACTTTTGATCAGGGTCATTTGGATGTTTTGGGTTATCATTATGATTTATAAAGAGAAAACACAGTAGTTTGACAATAAATGGCTTCACCCAACCACTAACCATTAGAGGAGAAAAAGTTTTGGTGTTATCATTCATATTCTCTGAAAAAAGGCCAAGAAAGTAAAAATTCTGCCGGGGTATGTAAACTTTTGAGCACAACTGTACAGCCATCCATGTATGTAGTGCCATATCCATATATCCATCTTGTCCTATTCTTTTATCTTTCCATGCTGCAAATGTAACAGTGTTCCCCATTTTCTCTACTGGTAACGTCTGGATGTCATTTACAGTATGAGGCTATGTGCACACGTTAAGCGATAAGTAATTGGTGCAGACATTCCTGACCTATTTCTGCATCTCTTGGTGCGGTTTTTCCTCACTCATTAGTATCAGGAACAAAAGCACTGAATGGATTGACATGCTGCAGGCTTAAATCTGCAAGTCACAAATAAGCAATGTGTGCTGGAGACTTGACGATTTTCATTCACTTTCAGTTGGCATCAGGAAACTTCAGGCTTTGTGACAAAACTGAGCAGAAAAAATGCAGCAAGATCGTAATGTGTGCACACAGTCTTAGCGTTTTTTAATTACACTATTAACTATTGGCACTAAATGGCTCTGTTGCTTCGAGGCCCAGTGTGCGGCAAAAGTCACATGACTGGCAGACGAACAACTTGCTTAGAAGAGAAAACTAGGCTTTAAACATGGAGGAAGAGGCCTCGCAGAGGAGGAGCCTCAAGGGAGACTTATAAAGATGCTTTAGTTTTATAGGAAGATGCTTTAGTTTTATAGGCACATGCTAGGCTCCAACTCAGCCCTGAGAGATTCAGTTGAAGAGATGAGAGATTAAAGGGGTTTTCCTGAACGCATAGATTATTAAAGCATTGCAAAGACTATAATAAGAAACTGAGTGGTGATGTGACCTCCATCTCTTTACTTTTTGCAACTCTGCAGTGAGCTTTGAATGGTGATGTCAGGTAGGGCAAGTTGTCAGTGACTGGAAATGTGCATGGGGAGCAGCAGGGAGAGCACAGAGGACATTGCAGGCTCCACACAGAACAAACAATATTATCAGCTTGTGACTTTATCCAGAGGGAATGGAGATGTGCTTCCACAGCCCTAGGCTACTAGGAGACAGCTAGTGTCAGCACGTACAACATTGAATGCAGACGAGTGTCAGAATAGCATATACTAATTAAAGTGGAAAAAATGTTAGGAAGGAGAAACTGTGTACAGCAATTTATCCATCTTGAGACTGTAGAAAAAAGTCTCAGGATGGCACTTTGTAGGTGGACTTGGTGAGCACAGAGGGTAGAAGTGGGCTAGCCTAGTGCATGCAGCAGTCCTGCCATGTAATGCCTGCAGAAGGATTTGTCAGTTTCAGTGTGGGCCAGAAAGTGCTCTATATGCTTCTGTTTGTGTGAGCGTTGCGGTGTTGAAGCTATGTGCCACAGTCCTTTTGGAAAATTGTTAAGATGAAAAAGCCTCAGCACCAGAAAGTGCAAGGTATGGTTAAACTGTGTTCCAGGAGAATCTGTTGTTGGCCTGTGTTAGGCTTGTGTATTGTGAGAGAGTTGGTAACCAGTGGCCAGAGTGGGTTTACCAGTGTATATGGTCAGTATTAGGCAGCGCTTTGGACGCAGCACATGTCCACTGCGCCCAAAGTGCTGCCGGCTTTTGATCGCAGGCGATTCTGCATGTATTCATTGAACCATGCGGAATCACCTTGTACAATACATTGGACGGGTGATTTTATCTTGCGGAGACTAAGCATTTCCGCAAGATAAATAGACATGCTGCGGTCTGGAGAAACGCATCGCATGTCCGTCTCCAACGGTGATTCTTGAAATCCCATACACTATGCTGTAACATCTGGCTGCTGCAGGTTTAACCCTGTGGATGTACGTAGCGTCCAACCTGCAGAGTTTACTGTGGGAACATACCCCTAGAGTTCTGTAGGGATCTGGGAGGACTGTAATTGCCTTTGTAGCACCACACAAGACCTAGATATTGTCACACTGTATCAGATGGTAAGTGGACTGTGACCACTGTCATCATAGCAGTATGAGTTGAGAATACTATTGCCCTGGGAGAGATCAGCTTTGTGAGGTCTTTAAGGGCTGTGCAATATATGAAGCCCTATGGAAAGTCATCATTGAGTTAGTCTTGTAACTAAGCCGTAGTGAGCATGGAGAGGCCAATCTGCGAGAGGCTAGGAGCAACTGTGACTAACAGTACACAGGCATGGCTGATTATCATGCAGGCCTACAACTGCCTTGTTATTTAAAGGGGATTTATGGACTAAGAAAAAAAGCCTTCAGTCTATTGTAATAGCGTGCTATGCAAACGTTGTCATGATTCACCGTGAAAATGGCCGCTCAGGAGACCACATGTACATGATTTGCATTCTTACAGTCACATGCTGACTAGTTATTCTTGTGCTTCTCAGAATATAACATTGAGACAGTAGGAGAGCGTCTAGTTGGCAAGTGACGGCAAATAATATACATGTGATCATGTGACCATCCACTCACACCGGGAATCCAGGGGAGTTGTGGCAGTGTGTAGCGTGACATTGCTGCTATCATGTGGCTGTTGCTGCAAGTCGAAAAGTGAGCAGTTCATAAAGATGCAGGAACATTTTAACAATAAGGACAATGACTGTAGTGTGTGATTGTAAGCCCGCTCTGCCCTGAAAGGTGATGGCCGTATCTCTAATCGGTCAAACCTGGTGACTGGTTCACTTTAATCAATTCAATAACGGCTGCATTTTATACATCTATCAGTTGGTGGAAGAAACAGATTTATCCAATAGGAAAATTTGGAAATTGAGAAAAGCAGTGTACTGCATCTGATATTTTCTGGGGCGTGTTCTTTTTCCCCTCTGGATAACACATTATGCTTATGTTTATGACTGGTCAGCTTCATGCAGGGGAAAAAGTCAGCTCCCCCGTAGACATATCTCTGTTAACATCCCTTTTGTTGAAGGATAAAATAGAATGTGAATTCCACAATGGAGATGGTATATAAAAAAATGATATGACCAGTTTGACAGGCTCAAACTGGTAAAGTGTCCGTGTTAAGATGTGACTTGATACCAATTGTTTCATTTCCACCTACATTAAAGTCTGCCCTCATTCACATGGCAGCATAAGCGACCTGTACTCTATATGCCAAAAAATAGAGTGAGTCTGAAGAGAGGTTCTCTTCTGATCAGATCTCACTTTTAGCACATAGCACACGTCTTACATGGACCTTTGATGTGGCCATGTGAATGAAGTCTTAAAGATATAACAACTGGGCACAAACTAGCCACAAAATGCAATAAGTACAGCAATGTAATGTAAAATGTGCAATACCACTGCTCATTGATTATAAAGGCAAATATCTACGAACGCTGATAGGATGTAGTACTGTCCGCAGAATACAGGCACGAGTCCGATGGTAATTGTAACACCTGCACTGGGAACTGTTGGCACATCTACTGGTATACTGGGACTTACAGACACTAAGAAGAGCTTTGCAGCTGCTGTTAAACAGGGATCTACAGACATTAGCAGATTTTCCCCTGAGCTGCAGTGGACTACAATTCCCAGGGACCCTTGTTTCAGTCAGATGACACAGCCTGGATTGGATGAGGAGGGACTTGGAGGGAGGAGCTGGGCAGAAAGTGAAAGCAAGAGTTCAGAGAAAGAAAAGAGCGTGGCAACTTGCTGTGAGAGACTGAGCACGGCGGATTTGCATCCCTCTATGCTGCAGTGTTGCTGTCCCCTCAGATATACCCGTGCTGCTGGAGAGAGCGCGGCTTTCTTTTACCCTCTGAAGTTACATCAAGAACTTGGAGAGTTCTGCCGGCACTCCCACCGTAGTATTATGGACTGAATCCGGCTGCCCCATCTGACCGTTGGAGACGCGCAGTGAGTGCCCTTCTGAGACTTGTGGTCCTACCAGCGCTATTTACAGTGAGTACACTACAGCCCAGACTATTGCCATTAATATTCATCTAAGTGTACCAACTGTTCTAATTTGCGAGCCAACATCCGCGGCAACTGGGCCCCAACATTTGGACTGTGTTAAACCAGGAGAAACAAAAACCCTGCTACGTTATACTTGCAGGGTTGAAGTAGAATTAGAGTGTGATGTGTATATGACTTTGACAGAGCACAGTTACTTGTATTGCATGTTATTCTTTTAAATCCATCTCATTTATGCTGCATAGCAATAAACCTGTTAAACTGTTTTACTCCTGATCCCTGTGAGTGTGTACTGAGTGTGGCAGGGGCTTCCCGAGTCAGCCCCTGGCAGAAGATAATAGTCCTTCTGCGGTCCCAGAGAGAGATCTCCAATCAAGATTCGGGTGGAGGCACTGCGCCCTGAAGGGGTGAGACCCCCCATAACACCCAGTGTACCATGGTAGCCCTAAAGGGGTGTTACATAATGAAGTCGATTGATTACAAAGTAACTCTACAGAAGGTTACCGGTATGAGTAGACATTTATTTCAGATTCACCATACACCCCTCCTAGTTACAGTAAGCAATGCTAATTCAACCTAACACAAGTAAGTGAAAAATCACAGAGCGAAAAAAATCTCTAGATAAATTCCACAACAAATCACTAAGCGAAGGCGCGGCAACTCTCACGTTATATTTAATTAAAGGGTAGTAAAGCGTGAGAGCCCTTGTCAAAGCAACTCTCAATAACTAATTATCTATATACAAAGAATAGAAGTCCCAAATCAGAACCCTTTGTAGGTGCACGATAGTAGAAATAGTATGAATTACTATTATTGATGTTATTAATGTATAAATATATACATTATTACTATAAATCCTGCAATAAATAACCACACTAACTACTTAAAAAAAAAAACCATAATGTCACAGATTCCATCCACATTTATTACAACAGATTAACAGGCGAGGACAATGTCACAGAACTGATTATTTTGGTTGTACCTTTAAGCCGAGCAATAAAACCTTAGTAATAACTAGAGATTTGTATTATATCAGGAAGGAAGAGGTAGATGAATGGACTGCGTTGTGCAATGTATTATCACTGCTGTCTCAATTGATAAGATGAGTGTGAGATTTAGTATTTAATTTGCTTTTCCCTCCAGTTGAAGGTAATAACCACAAATTCCCCTTTTCGTGAATGTTTGCCAGTCTTTTGGCATCAAACACCATCAAATGTCGCAAACGTTTTTGTGGAACTCAAAGATGCAGAAACATCTTGAAACTTTTGGCATTTCTAAGCCTAATCCCCAACTAGCTTCACCAAATGGGTGAGGCTCGGGTAAGATGGGGTGTGGTTAGCTCGCCTATCTTAATCATGGAAATGTTGCCATTGGCTGGAGTAACACATCTGGCGGGGGGCACTCACCATTTATGGTGGTGGGCGTTAGGATGTAGGCCTCTTCATGAGTTGGCTGCACCTTACTCCAGCATTCCTGTTCATCATGACTGGTGTGCATAGACCGGTGTCTTAAAGGGAACCTGTCACCTGAATTTGGCGGGACCAGTTTTGGGTCATATGGGCGGGGTTTTCGGGTGTTTGCGCAGGCGTATACTCCAGAGGACAGAGAATGAACTTCAATCCAATATTGCGGCCAGCATGCAGCCAGCGGGTAAGGAAAGGGTGAATCAAACACCCGAAAACCCCGCCCATATGACCCAAAACTGGTCCCGCCAAATTCAGGTGACAGGTTCCCTTTAATCAATCAGGCTCATAATTTTAACAGTAAAAGTTTTTTCTCCCCAAAGAATAAACATAATTTTTTAATAGGCTCTAACTGTAAAAAAAAAATTAAATAGTGGTGTCTAAATCAAATTCTTTCTGCGCTGCTGGTAGAATCCCATACCCAGACTCGAGAGATGGAGACGAATAAAGTGCAATTTTTATTGAACGGTTATATCTGCACATTTCTAAATTATCCAATTTCTTCCTCAAGAAACAACCACAGTCAGACTGATTTCCACACAGCTCATTCTTTGGTCCGATGGCCCATGGCTTGCAGCAGCTGGTATATGCCTAGAGATTGTTGCAATTGCAGCACCATCATGTGACCAAGGATTCCTCTTCTTAATGCACATCAATATCAGATAAAACCCTATTTGCACTTTCTTTGCTCCCCAGTTTTCATTTGCTAAAAAAAATGAAATAATCACCCTCACCCAATCAACCACAGCTCTTGTTCCAATACTTACCTGGTCCCTTCAGGTCACTACTTTCTGGTCCCTTCTAGACACAGAGGAAATGGATATAAATGCCCACTCAAGCCATGACCGACAGCAGTGGTGTCCGGACTCAGCCAGTGATTGGCCCAGTGTCACGGGTGTGTCAGAGGCTGCAGACAGTCGCTCTGCATTTGGCTGCAAAAGGTCTCTGCATTTGGCTTTGCAGACACCTTCATAACCCTTCTGACTCTTGACCCAGTGGCAATCTTTCTCCGGCTCCAATTGACACACCTGGACCTGGGTGTTTATAGACTCCCAGCCTGCTGCTAGGAGGTGGCGGTGATATTTCCATTGTCCCCTGTTGAGGCTTGGAGCTATAACAGTCGGCCATCTTCCTCTTTGGTGTTGCTGGAGGACGTCTGTGTTACATCTGAGTCTACTCAAGATAAGTGTTGCCCTTGTTGGTCTACCCCAGCTGTCTTTAGTGGTAATGGGGATTGACTAGTGCTTATCACGTCCTTCTCTATGCAGGGCTTATCACCAGGGTAAGGCAGGGATTAGGTTCCTGCACGGCGATAGGTACAGAACCTCTATAGGGATGTTTAGGGCAGACAGGGTGACATTAGAACTGCCTAGGGGTCTCCACTCCCCCTTTCCCTAGTGTTGGGTTCCCTTCCCCTTATCCCTTTGTGTTGCACTTAGTCTTTCCTACACTGTGCATGACACCCAGGAAGTAATAATCAGCAGAAACTGGGGATTGGTGAAGGTTGATATTTTAAGCAATCTGTGACCTTAAAAATATTATTTTATTGTAAAACATCTTTAAAGAACCAAAATATCTATGATATATTAGTGCGTAAAGGCATTATAGGTGGGGTCGTCCCACTCATTGCCACCATCTATAAAGCCAGAATCACACTAAGTGTTGTGGTTGGAGTGTGAGCCATGATGCATGGACTGCCCATGGGTCTCCCAACTTGGGCAAACAGATCTGCGTTCGGTCTCTGAATCACTGACCATGACACACGGATGGTTACCCTGTAGGATCCACCTTGCTAACTTTCCATATATTTCATGGATCTTACTTGAGTGGCCTTAACATAATACTGCAGCACATCTTCCTTTGGCGATAACAGTTGGTTTCTGAGATCAGATCTGTGGTGGATCAGCTGATTTCCACGCCAGGTTTAAAAACCATATTCTACATTAATTAAGAAGTTAAATGATTGAAATACAGACATTGCTAACAAAACTAGAACATCAAATGTTCTTTCTGAAGCAAAGCATAAACTATGATACCATGGAGTATGTAATGTGAGAAGATCATTACTGGGCATGAAGAAGATCCCCTGCGGTGCCAAGCATGTGGCCATCTTTAACCATCCGTGCAGACAGGCTGTAATGCAGCGCAGTGTTCAGGCCATTTATCTCTAGGCCTGACCATTAGCTAGAACAGTAGGATCTAGAAGTTTAACCCTTCTCAGTATCATTTATTTATATCCACTTATCTCTCATATTCTCCTGGTTTATATAAAAAAAATACATGACTGATATGCAAAATTAATAAACTTCCTCTTTATGTTCTAAAGATCTCCCCCAATGACTAGGAGAAAATGTCCTTAAGAAATGAATAATCTTCTGTGGTCACACATTACCTTGGCATTACATTTGGCAGGACGGAGTTGTACTGGGGAATGGGACTTACAAATTAATAGAATTAAGGAAAGATTAAAATAATAAAACAGCACATTGCAATGAAATGTAAAAACACTGCCCTGTGACTAGAGAGTTGCGGTGCTGATACACTACACATAGCCGTGTCTCCCAACTCCCCCAGAAGCATGCACTCTCAACCAAGCATGCATGTGCTTTAATGGACAGTGGAATAAGTTGCTACCACCCTCCAGCAATGGCCGCTTATCTCTGGGAGAACAAAAGGATCTGGCATTGAAATGTATTTTGCCTGATCCTTCTCTCCTCCAACGTCATCTGTCAGGAGGAATCGGGAGGCTCCCATACATATATTAGACAATTGGCCGGATTCACCAAAATCGGTGCCTTTGGCTGACTTTTATTCCAAGAGTATGGGGACTTAAAGGGGTTGTCCACTACTTTATGGCTACGTTCACATTTGCGTTGTGCGCCGCAGCGTCGGCGCCGCAGCGCACAACGCAAACAAAAACGCAGCAAAACGCATGCACAACGCTGCGTTTTGCGCCGCATGCGTCCTTTTTTTAATTGAATTTGGACGCAGCAAAAATGCAACTTGCTGCATCCTCTGCGCCCCCGGACGCGGGCGCCGCAGCGACGCATGCGGCGCAAAACGCAAGTGCGACGCATGTCCATGCGCCCCCATGTTAAATATAGGGGCGCATGACGCATGCGGCGCCGCTGCGGCGCCCGCCGCTGCGGCGCCCGCCGCTAATGTGAACGTAGCCTAAGCCCGTTTCACTGTCCCTAAGGTCTAGAGTGAAATAATAAAACAAGTATATGTATCTCCTTAACCAGCACCGCTACTCTGCTCTGAGCACGGAGTCACTGGGCAATTTTTTTATAATGTTGATTTCATATCAGCACTGCAGCCCATCAGTGTCTGCCGATTGTTTATTTCATGTAAGAGCTGCAGCCCATCAGTGTCTGCTTATTATTTATGTCACATCAGAGCTGCAGCTCATTAGTGGCTGCTGATTATTTATATCAAAAGACTGACCGTCACTTCCTAAACAGAAATCAGGTGTGAACAGGTGCTTACTAAGAGTAGTCACCTCCATATCGAACCATCAAAGTAGCACTCTGTAGTTCTATAGCATGAAAAATGAAATATGAATTGCATTACTGCTGTAAAAATTTTGAAAAATTGAGAATACTTAGGGCATAAATTGGCCAATTCATGTCTACCCAGCAGCCACGATACGGCAATTCTCATTGCTGGGAACCTGCCTAATGTGAATCACCTTATCGCGGCTGCTGGGCACACATGAATTGGCCAATTTATGTGCTAAGTATTCTCAATTTTTCATATTTTCTAGCGCAGTAATGCAATTCATAGTTCATGTTTTCATGTTATAGTGCTACAGAGTGCTACTTTTTTGCTAATTATTTATGGCACATCAGAGCTGCAGCCCATCAGTGTCTGCTGATTGCTTATGTCATGTCAGAGCTGTGTCTGCAGTGTTTGTTGATTGTTTATGTCATATTAGCGCTGCAGTCCATCAGTGGCCGCTGATTATGTCACAGAAGTGCTGCAGTCTGTCAGAGGCTGCAGATTGTCTGCAGCGCTGACGTGGCATAAAAAGTGTCACAAGATAGCCAGGGGACACAGTGCTCAGAGTGGAGGTATAGTGCCAGTCAAGTATGCTTTTTTTTTTTAAAATCCGGAAGCTCTGATTGAATAGAGGTTCCTCACAAATAGGTAATTGAGTACATCGTATTTTGGGAGGCCATAAAGAAAAGAGTCTCTCCACTAAGCAGTGCTGCATCTGTTAACTACAGGCTAAGGGGCCTGGAACTGAAATAATAGAGATGAAGTGATATAATATCCCTGTGTCAGGATGACTGAACGAAGACTGGATGTAAAAAATCAGAATGATTATCTGAGCGACCCATTTACACAAGAGTCTTCTACTACTAGAGCAACTTTTATCACAGGCACAAGATGAATGACACGGGCACACCATGACCTGACATCTCTCCTGTACTGGCCAGTAGCTAATAACTCGGCATCTACCTCTGTATTAGAAGCAGTAACTGGGATGTGACTGCCGGATAGTAATACTGTGCGTGTTCTGTGACCACAGAGCCTTGTCTGACAACATCAGAGAACAAAGGAAAACACATGGCGAGAGACTGCACCCCGCACATAAAGCACCAGAGAACACAACGCTGTAAAAGCGCATTCCCTGAATATACAACCTGCATTAAAGAGCAAACAAGAACAAAGCCTTGTTAGAGAGCTCAGTAAAGACACATCAGAGAACAAAGCGATGCGTGAGGCATCATCTGCACTGACAGGAAAACATCCCCATACAGAAACCTGCAATGCACATTGGCATCATCTCTCCACTACTCTCATTGGCATCTCTCCGCCCCAAGACCTTCACGTGAGGGAGCTGGACTGTGGCTCCTGCTATGCGACTATTGTTTGCCACCCAGCATTTCCTCTTCTAACCAGCAGGTGCCGTTTACACTATGGCCGTGAGTCAGAAGTAGTCTCTCCATGAGAATTTATCTATTTCATAGAATTTCTCCAAAATATATATATATATATATATATATATATATATATATATATATATATATATATATATATATATATATATATATATATATATATATATATACACATACACACACACATACATGTGGCTTAAAGGGGACCTTTGATTGGATTTTATGTTTTAAACTGGGCAACACTTCCGATTGATGTTGTTCCACGGATTCTGGAGCAGTTTTTCTTTTTCTTCTGTGCCCCTCTATTCTAAAGTTATGCCCCTCGGTAATAAACATGTAATTTTTCTCCATCAACCGAATGGGTGCATACCACAGAACTCAGTGGGAGTGGCCATGTTTTGATTGGCTAGGAGAAAAAGCAAACGCCCACAGAGAAGTTCTGAGGTATACGCCCAAATCATGGAAAGGAAAATTAGCACCTTTATTTCCAGGGACCATAACTTTGTAACAGAGGGGAACAGAAGAAAACGAAAAACTGTGCCAGAATCAGTGGAGCTGCAGCAATTGGAGGGAAAGCTTGGTTTCAATCAAAAAATTAAAGACATTACTCAATGGGTTATTCTTATAATTATACATGGTTAAAGTATTTGTAAAAACAAACAACTTTGCAATTTACTGATTTAAAAATCCTCTCTGCCCTCAAGAATGTAGGAATTTTTAACCCTATTGTTTAGTCATTGTTACCAAGGTAACCAGTCACCTCTGCCGTCTTTTAGCAGTGGACGATCTCCTAGGAAGAGAGCATAGCACTTGCAAGCTTTATTGAAAAGAACTTGTAAGTGCTGCTCTGAAGCTTGCCAGATCCTTGGATACTGGAAGATTCAGTGCCTCTGCACTTCTATATCACAGCTGCCTCTGCTTGCAGCATAGGAGAGCCCATAATTCGGTCCTGTGGCGAAATTATGCCACTTGTCCAATCTGTCAAGAAAGCAGGAGCTGAAAAAGGGAGTCGGGAAGTGACAACTCATTTAAAGGGAGGCTGTTATTTCTCTTGAGGCTTCTATTTTAGCAAATACTTGTATTCCCTATGAAGAAACATTGTTTCTCACAACTTTACATTCTTCTACTCCTCAATTACTCCTTCTATAAATGTAGGAATAAATTGACAACTGGGCGTTATCATTAACCTTCTCGCAGGATGTGTCCATAGACAGTCAGGCCTAATGAACACTGATTGGACACAGCCAGAGTCTGCAGTGACAACCCACTCCCCAACTGGCAACACTCCCCTGTCCATATAATTACGCGTCTAGTAGAAATAAAAGAGGAACGATACGTCAGAAATGTAAGAAAAGATCCTCCAGAAATGCTACTCAAATATTATTCAGACCGACAGATCAGTTTCATACCACATAGTTCTGTACATTAGGCTCTATGGGTAACATAGTTCTGTACATTAGGTTATATGGGTAACATAGTTCTGTACATTAGGTTATATGGGTAACATAGTTCTGTACATTAGGCTCTATGGGTAACAGTTCTGTACATTAGGCTCTATGGGTAACAGTTCTGTACATTAGGTTATATGGGTAACATAGTTCTGTACATTAGGTTATATGGGTAACATAGTTCTGTACATTAGGTTATATGGGTAACATAGTTCTGTACATTAGGCTCTATGGGTAACATAGTTCTGTACATTAGGTTATATGGGTAACAGTTCTGTACATTAGGTTATATGGGTAACATAGTTCTGTACATTAGGCTCTATGGGTAACATACGGTAGTTCTGTACATTAGGTTATATGGGTAACATAGTTCTGTACATTAGGTTATATGGGTAACAGTTCTGTACATTAGGCTCTATGGGTAACATAGTTCTGTACATTAGGCTATATGGGTAACAGTTCTGTACATTAGGCTCTATAGGTAAGAATTCTGTACATTAGTCTCTATGGGTAACATAGTTCTGTACATTAGGCTCTATGGGTAACATAGTTCTGTACATTAGGCTCTATGGGTAACATAGTTCTGTACATTAGGCTCTATGGGTAACAGTTCTGTACATTAGGCTCTATGGGTAACAGTTCTGTACATTAGGCTCTATAGGTAACATAGTTCTGTACATTAGGCTCTATGGGTAACAGTTCTGTACATTAGGCTCTATAGGTAACATAGTTCTGTACATTAGGCTCTATGGGTAACAGTTCTGTACATTAGGCTCTATGGGTAACATATTTCTGTACATTAGGCTCTATGGGTAACATAGTTCTGTACATTAGTCTCTATGGGTAACATAGTTCTGTACATTAGGCTCTATGGGTAACATAGTTCTGTACATTAGGCTCTATGGGTAACATAGTTCTGTACATTAGGCTCTATGGGTAACATAGTTCTGTACATTAGGCTCTATGGGTAACATAGTTCTGTACATTAAGTTATATGGGTAACATAGTTCTGTACATTAGGCTCTATGGGTAACATAGTTCTGTACATTAGGCTCTATGGGTAACATAGTTCTGTACATTAGGCTCTATGGGTAACATAGTTCTGTACATTAGGCTCTATGAGTAACATAGTTCTGTACATTAGGCTCTATGGGTAACAGTTCTGTACATTAGGCTCTATGGGTAACAGTTCTGTACATTAGGCTCTATAGGTAACATAGTTCTGTACATTAGGCTCTATGGGTAACAGTTCTGTACATTAGGCTCTATAGGTAACATAGTTCTGTACATTAGGCTCTATGGGTAACAGTTCTGTACATTAGGCTCTATGGGTAACATATTTCTGTACATTAGGCTCTATGGGTAACATAGTTCTGTACATTAGTCTCTATGGGTAACATAGTTCTGTACATTAGGCTCTATGGGTAACAGTTCTGTACATTAGGCTCTATGGGTAACATAGTTCTGTACATTAGGCTCTATGGGTAACATATTTCTGTACATTAGGCTCTATGGGTAACATAGTTCTGTACATTAGGCTCTATGGGTAACATAGTTCTGTACATTAGTCTCTATGGGTAACATAGTTCTGTACATTAGTCTCTATGGGTAACATAGTTCTGTACATTAGGCTCTATGGGTAACACAGTTTTGTGCATTAGGCTCTATGGGTAACATATTTCTGTACATTAGGCTCTATGGGTAACATAGTTCTGTACATTAGTCTCTATGGGTAACATAGTTCTGTACATTAGGCTATATGGGTAACATAGTTCTGTACATTAGGCTCTATGGGTAACATAGTTCTGTACATTAGTCTCTATGGGTAACATAGTTCTGTACATTAGGCTCTATGGGTAACATAGTTCTGTACATTAGGCTCTATGGGTAACATAGTTCTGTACATTAGGCTCTATGGGTAACATAGTTCTGTACATTAGGCTCTATGGGTAACCAGAGATTCCGCTTGATTTTAGAAACTAGAGCTGCCAACAGCCACCATGAGAAAATGTGTATAGCAAAGAGAGTAGAATTAACCAGTAGCTAAATTTTTACGGTTGATAATATTTTTATAGTCTAGAAGCAGAAACCTCCCAGACCATGCATAGACTTCTCTGTACACGGCTCGTCCTAGAACCACTGCAGAAATGTGCATGTCTAAACATCCGTCTGCAGCAGGGGCCTGCAACGTCTCCACTCTGAAGAAATTGCTTTAAGTGCACAGATGACTAAGCCTGTCCACATTAAGCACTGTTATTCTGTTCTGTAATTTTTACGGAAAAACATTTCCATTAATGCCCATTTTTATTTTAAAAGTAAAAAAATATATATTTTTTTCTGATTACAAATTGAAGTTGCTGGCTTCAGTTAGCCTCCAGTACATCAGGTTCTAAAGGTTTTGGGAAGTCCACACAGACATTACAGCAAAAAGTAATTATTAATCCTATTGCATTATTTAAATCTATTAGGATCTATTGTGCTGTGTTTTGCTCCATTGAAGGTAATTTATCAGAAAATGACTTCCTGTTTAAAGAGAACCTGCCAGCAGGATTTTGTAAAGTACAGAAATGGCCGTAATGGCGCTGTAATACAGAATAAACTGATGCCTTTGGTGAATAAATCTGCTTTGTGGCTCTTCTATAATCACCATTTGAGGTTTTCTACAGATTAGATTTCGGTGCACAGGGGCCGGACTGTGCCCGAGGTCTTCCCCTCCCTGACTGCGATGCCCCAGCTCCTTTCCTTGCATCATGTCTGTGATTCCCCAGCCCCTATGCCATACTCCGGGCTTTGAATAACAGGTAACTGCTGAGATTTCACAAAGAAGAGGCAAAGAAGACCCCGTGCATAGTCCGGCCCCTGTGCACCGAAATCTAAATAGCAGAAATCTTCAAATGGAGATTAAAGAAGATCCGCAAAGCGAATTTATTCACCAAAGGAATCCATGTAATCAGTATTATATGGCCATTACGGCCTTGTCTTTACTTCACATTACAAAATTGGGCTGACAGGTTCTTTTTAAAGGGATATTCTGAAGTTTGGAAGCTATGAATGGGATCAAAGAGACCTTCCCAATTGGTGAGGTCCTGACTACTGAAACCCCTACTATTCCAATAACCAGGGATCTGAAGAGCCCCATGTTAATGGAGAGGAGGCCAATCATGTGCACTGCTGCCTCATTCACCCTTAATGGAGCACAGACTATTTAGAAAAACTTGTAATTTTCACAGTTATCACTGGGCTTAGTATTAGACCCATACTTTCTGTTGGGTAAATGGTCATGTTTTAATTCATCTACAAATGAGGCTTAAATACACTGGGATTGACAAAGCACTTCTCAACCATCTGCCTCCTTAAAGGGGTATTCCCGTCTACAATATCCTATCCCAATATGTAGTAGGTGTAAAATTAATAATAGCAAATCCTTCCAATTTGAAATGTAGTGTAGTTTCCTGATTCGCTGTCCCTTTCCTCATGTTCAGGCATTGCAGGACCTTAGGTATCCATGGTTACGACCACTAGCACCTAGCTAACTGTCACTATACTAGTGGTCGCAACCATGGATATCTAATTTACTGCAATGACTGCACATGAGGAAAAACAGCGAATAAGAAAACTATACTACATTTCTAATTTAAGGTATTTCCTAATATTATTACATCTAGGATTTTGGAGATGGGAATACCTCTTTAAGTCTATCTAGCTGCTCCATCCTCTGCTTTACTGACAGCTGAGAAGGAAAGTGTCAAGAAAGGTGGAGCTGGGCGAAGAATAGAGCCAGGGAAGCAGAATCTTGGGAAGTGCTTTTGAACATCCAGAGCACTTAAGCCTCATTTTAATATACACTAAAACAGTGACAAGAGATTGTATGAGTAAAGGTGTGGATGGCATTATCTTTCGGAGAGTGACATGACCATATAAACAGTTTGGGAGTGTGTGAGGGGGATTATTTCTGACAGATTCCCTCAAATTTTCTCATCACGATGAAATGTAATGCTGCCTATCAGCTGATCAAATTATGTCCACCTGCCCAGGCCTCAGGCAAACTGCTTAGTTTGGGAGATCCTCATTTACCCTTTGGATGCCACTAAATGGAAAAAGTAGCAGTGCTAACGAACTTTCTAATGAATGTCCATCCTTGTAATATTTTAACCTCTCAATGACATGTGACATACATTTTCATCATTGCCAAGTACTGTATGAAGCTAACTAAGCCTTCCTTACACACGGCAGATGCCTGCTGTGTTACCATGCTGGCGCCTACCTGTGACTACAGCGTACAGTGGCTGAAGTGTACCAAATCAGCATTTAAATAAAGTGATCATGGGAAGGCGATCGGGCTACCACTGTAGCCAGGGTCTACTGAAGACTTCCGGAACCGCTATCTTGGACCTACAGAGAAGCTCCTAGGCAAAAAGCCAGTAAAGAAATATTGCAGTACAGAGTACAAATGATTGAATAATTGAAGGTTCACATCCCCAGGGGGGACTTAAAGTGAGGTCAAAATATAAAAAAACCCAAAAAGATATAAAACTATATAAAAAAGTTTAAAATTACCCACCTTTTACCCATAAAAAATAAAGAAATTAAAAAAAATTCCCCCCTTAAGTTCAGATCTATCAAAACGTAAAATTATTATTTAACCTGTATATTAAATGAGTAAAAGGGGAAAAAAATCAAACAGCTAAAGTTGGCATTTTCTATTTGACACATTTCCCTCAAAAAAACAATAAAAAAGCCAATTAAATTTCATATGTATTACAAAATGGTAAAAATAAAAATGTGCTCAGCAGTGGTGTAACTTGAAACTCATGGGCCCCGATGCAAAAGCTCCAACGGGGCCCCCAAATATTTTAAATCTTTAATAGCAATAGTATTTTTCTATAGGTCAAAGGGACTTTTAGGGCCCCCTAGGCTCCAGGGTCCGGGTGCAATTGCAACCCCTGCATCTGTTGTAGTTACACCCCTGGTGCTCAGGCTTATAAGATGGAGAACCCCAAGCGGCATCCATATGCCCTAATGCTGAGTGTGGAAAGCAGCTGTCTAGAGGAAACAATCATTGCAATATTTGGTTAGTCCACGGAGAACAATAAGACAGCTTGCAATTATATATCATCAGAGGAGCTAGAACTCTAATGGTACTGCTGACAATATTCATTCCCTTTAGTAGCGGCACACGTGACCACCGGCAGCTGCAGGAAGGCTCCGGCTGACACTGTGCTCACTATTAAAGAGCAATGAATACTCACTGCTCACTTCGCACGTCCTGGCGTGCAGAGCAGTGAGTATTCTGGCAGATGCCCTTCATCTTGCAAGCAGCGCATGATGTCCCTGCCATGCGCTGCTTACAAGCATAAAGCAGCTGCTGGCATCAGAACAAGATGCTTCGAGGGATCGCCAGGAAGAGAATTGTAATGTTTTTTGTTTTTTTAATGTTTTCTGATGGGGCCATGAATAACAGGATGGGGCTGGGGGCCAATCATACCAGGATAAGGATGGGGCCATGCATACCAGGACGGGAATGGGGGCCAATCATACCAGGATGCTAAAGAGAAATGAGTATTCATTGCCCTCCACGCCCATGACTGGAGTAAATATTCATTTCTCTTTAGCAGCGGGCACTAATTACCCGCAGCAGCCGGCTCCTGCCTCTGTGACCTCCTGCTCCACCGATACTACTTCCCCCACCTCAGCCGGAGCCAGTACATCCGGACTATAAGACGCACCCCCCCCATTTTCCTCCATATTTTTGGAGCAAAAAAGTGCTTATTATAGTCCAAAAAATATGATATGTGGGGAGAGATGGATTTAACACTTTCAAACAGGATTATCTAGAAATTCAGACTTGGCTTTTCAAAGTATGTATACCAACCTCATCAGGTCTAAGATCTAATTGATAATTAATTCAGTTTGTATTGTAAAATCCGACGACAGATTCACTTGAAGTCATGGTTGGATATAAAGGCCCGGGTAATAATGCTTCTGTTAGGGCAGACCATGAGAATGTAACATGAGAAAGCTTCAAAGTATCTGTGCACTTGGATGAATCTTTAACAAAGTTAGAGATTTTCATATAGTTTCAAAATGTATTCAAGAAAATTTTGATTCTTTAATCTCAATAGATATCTAGTTAGATCAAAGACATGAAACAGTTAATTGAATTGCATGTTATTGAAAAGCATAAATCTAATTGTCTGGCTTAGTCCTTTGTGCTCCCACCCTAGGGCGGGACCGTAAACTTTCCTCAATAGTGTTTAATCTCGCATCTGTTTTGTGTTTTAATGATTGTGATTGATAAATTTGTAACATTAAGTGAACCAAACCTTCACGCAAAACCTGTAGTAAAGCATAGTCTTTCTGCTCCCATCTCACACAAGTTAAAACTGATTTTGGCACAAATGCTCATCTAATTTATCAAGAAACTGATCTGATTCTCAGGGTATTTAACTTGTTATACTCTCCTTTTCAGTGGATAGCACAGCATTCTGCCAGTGCCATGGGTGATGGAACTTTTTTGCTTCACTTCCCAGCATGCATTCCTGTGGTCATTATCCAATGGCTTATCTGCTTCAAACTCAGAGCCAACCTCCCAGTTACATTATGCTTGGATGAATTTGACTGATGGGACAAAAGCAAAGAGAAAAAAACGTACTCCTACTTTATGTAATTGGTTTTGCCCTGCCCTCACTTCCCGTACTTGGTTTTGCCCCACTCCCACTTCCTGCATTTGGGCTTCTCCTACCCCCACTTTCCATAATTGTCCTTTTCCCACTCACACTTCTTGGAATTGGTCTTGCCTTGCTGCCACTTCCTGAAATTGGTCTTTTCCCTCCTACAAATCCTGTAATTGGCCATGCTTCACCTCTACTTCCTGTTATTGGTCTTGTTTTGCCCCACTTCCTGTAACTGGTCTTCACCCAACTTATTGTAATTGGTCTTATCCCACCCATACTTCCTGCAATTGACCTTGCCCCATCCCCATTTCCTGTAATTGGTCTTGTCCCACCCATACGTTCTGTCAATGACCTTGACCTGCCCCACTTCCTGCAATTAGTCTTGCCCCACCCTACTTCCTTTAATTAGTCTTGCCCCACCCCCACTTTCTGCAATTGGTCTTTGTTGTCTTTAATGACAGGCAGATTACATTTGACAACAGGCAGTGGACAGCAAGTTAGACATTTAATGGCACCTTGGAATTTGACAATATAATTTCTTAGATTAGACAACATAATTCTTACATAAGGTGATGACTAAACAACCAGCAAATTGCTTCATCTGTCTACTATGTATTTACCAAATTTGCCCGAAACAAACAAAAAAAATGTTTAGAAGGAACCAGTCACCTGATTCTTGCTTCCCAACCATAGAGAGAAACCATAGCTTGAAGAACCGGCTGGGGTCCACAGGATTAGTTTGCTGGCACCCTTGGCCGGCTGGTCCCCACACTGGGCTGGGTGATTGACAGGCCTCTCCCATGTCTGAACATAGAGAGTGAGACCTGTCAATCACCTGGAGTGAGGTGGGGAGCAGCCGGCAGGGGCGTCACTAGACTAGCCTGTGGAGGAGTCACCGGACGAGTCCTTGTCTCGTCTTCAAACTATGTTTTCTCTGAAACATCAGAACATTTCAGAGTAAAACGTATCAGGCTGCAATTGTGTAATCCAGCTCGAATTCTTTCTGCCCGTGGTTTGCGCGGCATGAAACAACTGGCAGGTTCCCTTTTATGTATTTTATATTTCGGCAAAAAATATTGTTGATGGAGAAATGAAAGAATTCATAACATAAAAACTCAGCATTTTTCCTGTTCGGCTAAAATAAAGCACCTAGACATCTATATACTGATGGAAATCCTAAGAAGAACAGTCCTGGGAGCTTCTGCGGTGTTTACAGATCACATAGAAAATTATTCACACTTTTATTTATGTTTTAAATAGTGTCAAACAAAAGCGGACTGGATAATCCAGTTCTACCTCTGAAGTTAAAACTGACAAGATGGGGGAGGGGTGGGAGAGCAGCGCCAGAAGAAGGTAGAAGTGGGAAGCAGAAGGATACATAGGACACGCCAATGTCCATGTTATTAGAAGGGAACACAGGGAGCAGATTACACACAATACAGGCAGGTTTCTCGTGGGGGCCAGAAGGACCTTCTGCAGGTTCCTACATTAATGCTGCAGGTGCTGGCGTGCAATATACTATAAAGTGAGTGAGTGATATAATAGGTGACCAAGAAAGCACACAATGAGCAGGATGTGAGCAGGTGTTAGGCTGTAGGTGTGTAGCAGCCATCTGCCGAAATGCCTCCTAATTCACAGGAACTGAATGATATTTCCGGCACATAAGTGCATAACACAAGTCAAAACTGGCATTCGTATGTGGTGGTAAAAAAAAAACGCTACCACGTAATTACATTTCTCCATTTATGATTCATTTTCCTGGTAGAAGAAATGGTTTACTTGTATGGTCTGTATATTGCATTACAGGGACCAATGTCACAGGAGCTGTAGGAAAAGAAATGTCTGGGAGATTTGCAACCATAAAAATCCTGACCATTTCTAAATGAAGTTGTAGACCTCTGCCGGCTCACCATCTTCGGGATTTGTAGAATCTGCATTAAATAGGGTGTCCACTATTTCGTTTTCTTTGCGCTTTCATCAGCTGGCCATGTTGTAATACAGGATTGCCATACGGTACATTGTCTCTGCCATCTTGAATATAGGGAAATTGTTAGCAGGCCGGCTTATTTAAATAAGAGAACCTTTAGGATCCCCAAATATACCTGAGCTATGAAATGGTTCCCTAATGGGTCAATTACTGGTACCGTGTAGAACATTGCACATGAAAATGATGTATACTCCATCTCACCAAGAGAGCTCACCTGAGAATCCAGAAGCAACAGCACAGGTCTCGTAGTGGCCATTTATATCAAAAGCTGGCAGCTGAACCCTCATTTGACCAATAGTCACTTCACCATAAACATGCTGCTCAATCTAGGTGTCCTCCATGGAAAAAAAGTGATGTCACTGGGAATCTTGGGATCGCATTTCTGTAATTAAGGTCAAGGTCATGAAGTCCCAGTGATCTTCTCGAATACAACTGAATTTATTTTGTATGCAAAATGTGTATATAAACGTTTTCCCACATGTGATCATTGAGGATATATTATAAACTTCCTATAGAAAATGTCAATCGCCACATGCGGTTATCATTAGTCATAATCAGAAGCTGTGCCGGCAGACTTGGTGGGAGATGTGAACACAATAGCAGTTCTTATACATCACTCCTCAGGGTGTGGGACAGAGCTGTAGACTGGTGCCTTCAGGGAACCAGGAGGCCAGGGAACGCTTGTAAATTCAGGGCAGGGCAGCCAAGCGGGTTATAACATGCTCTGAGAACTACACGTCCACACACACACTGAAACTTGCTGCAATGTGCATTCTTCAAACAGGAAAATAGGATGGTGGTTTGACGATGAGTTGTGTCTTGATCACATCTTGCCGCAGGACAGACATATATTCTTGGAATAAATTTCATTCCCTGCCTTGCTTCAGCTGTTTAAGAGAAGGGCCAAAATGAATACAAAGTTCATTCTCTGTTAAAATATTCAGTCAAGCAGCAGTTAAAAAGTTATTATTAAGGTGGACATACACCTAAGATAGCTATCGGGTGAATTACAACTATTTCTAGTCCCATGCATGCTCGACTCTGCCAGCTATACATGTTCTAAATGGGGAGGGAGGAGTGAGCGACATCTCATCTTCATGAGAACAAAAGGAACGAGCATGGTGAAATCCAAGAGTTCATCTGCCGCCAGAGTTGGCGTCACCTAAGCATAACAATCATCACCAGTCCTCCTGAAATTGGCAGGCTTGGTCGACAATCATTTATTGTGTATAGCTCCACTTGGTTATTCGGTGGAATAAGACAGAATTCTGTACTTATTAAAATATCTGGACTTTACATATTAACTCATTTACATCTGGCTGCTAATGCACCAAGGCCACAATAGACCACCATTTGGATAGGGAAAGACCTGTTGGCGAATATTCAGTTGGCTCACTTTTGATGCACACGTCTGTAAAGCTATATGGTAGCCTATATGCTAGAGGATGGGGATATTTTATGGTGCTAAATTGAAACCATCGATTTTTAATTCTAAAATATCTGTCTTTCAATGATGTTTAAATGGAATAGTAATAATTTTGACATTGTGAGTGATATGTAATACTAAGTCTAACCAATACAATTGACTTTATATTTGAAATTTCTCTTTATTATTGATCTACTCCATAGGAAATATTAGCACATTTCTTTAAGGCCTTGTCCACACATCGGTATATCTGACTGGTATTTGTATGCCAAAAGAAGAATTGTCCCTTGCCAAAACACAGAACTGGAGTGAATCATCAATAATAATTTTTCCATAAGTTCCACTCCTGGTTTTAGCATGCAAATACTGATGCAAAATACTGACCAAATAATGACATATGAAAAAGCCCTAAAAGTAATTCCTTAACGTGGCTGTCCTATACTTGGACAACCCCTTTCTCAATCCCTATGTTTACCTCCATTAAAATAATAACACTTATACTTATCTCGGGTGCCTGCGCTATTCTAGTGGTGTTGGCACTGACTCTCCCGGGGCTCGCATGACATAGTGTTACGTGATCCCTGAGGCCAATCAGCACTGACTTCACTCTCCTCTTCTTCAGAAAAAACAAGACATGTGGCGGGAGTGAGGGCTGCTGCTGGCTTTTCACTTCCTTCAGCTGTCAATTATGTCCATAGGAGAAGAGAGTGAAACCAGAGCTGACTGGCTTAAGGAATCCTGTGACAATGTCACAAAAGCACTGGGAGAGCCAGTGCCGACACCACTGGAACAGCGCCAACACCAGAGGTAAGTAAAGGTGTTATTATTTTAATGGACGCAAACATGGAGATTGAGAAGGGGTTGTCCAAGTAGTGGACACCCCCTTTAATTTATCATCATAAAAGGATTAATTAGTAGGCCGAGAGCTGTATTTGCATCAACTGTGGGGGTGCTAGACAAAAAAAAAATCAACATCTTTCCTTTCATTGCATGCTTTTAACAGGGAATTACGGGATGGTAAAAGTTACATATGAAAAGGTAAAGGCAAGAGAGGTACGCATCATGTCTCTCCTGCACCTCCTACAGAAGCTCGGGTCTTTCAAACCAACCCAACCCATCATTGCAACACTTGACTTCCTAGTTATTGAGTAACAGGTTTCAATGTAGCACTGGATGAATTCTAAGAATATGGATAACACAGATCACTTTGTAAGTATTTCATCAAAACTCTGAAGGACCACCTTTTTGAGAAGACCCAGACAACCAAGTCATTTCTAGGCATAGATGTCTTGTGATGAACACCGTTTTTGATACAATTTTGGGTGTCCGTCCTTAAGAAGATAACCATGGATGCTAGTTATATATTCAACCTCCTGTGTATTACTGATCGAGACAGGGGACACTGAACATTTCAGCTTCTTGTCACATCTCTGAAGCCCAGGAGGCATTGTGGCAGAAGAATTCCCATTTCTTCTCGGATATTCAGGATGCAGTTATGACTGATATGAACTTCGTTCTTTCAGAATATAGGATTATTTGGGGAAAAAAACAACAATGTACTGAGGTTTTGTGTAACTATGTTTGGTAATAAACCTATAAGAAAGAATTTCATGTTTTTTCCGCCCATTAACTAAATCCCAACTGCATCATTTGAAGCCTGAAGGTTTGTTTGTAATTTATGCAAAAGAGGTTTGAGGTTAATTCAGACCGGGACATATTAATGGCAGTGGAGTTTACAGAAGCATAATGCATAATCACTACATTGTTTAAAAACAATACCTAAACACAAAGATCTTGGCAGACGGACACAAAATACTACCCATATAATACCAAGCACACAAATGTATACAATGCAAGGACCAAAAACAGTTTATAGTCAGTAGAATGCCAGGTGATAGGAAGTCTCTTATTGAAAGCAGTAAAAAGCTTGGGAATTGGTTCTAACGCTGTACCCATAAGTAAGGCTGAACTCAGACATGTTTTTTAGGGATAAAACACATTTATTATAGTATATGGATTTATTATTATGGATGAAAGTCAAATGCAACACACTGGTTAATAAAGATCCGTTTTTTCTCATGTGCAAAAATAAACCTGAAGTCTGAATGAGGACCAATAGTCTTAACGCGAACTGACCAGCGGCACTAAATATTTACCGATCAACAGTCGTTTAAAAGCCTGTTTACACAGGCAGACCAAGCTATATGATGCACAGTAAACAATCGGCACTAGATCATTCTGTGCACACATGCTGTCATTTTTATGAGCAGCACAAGCCATGTTGATACAGGACGATGTGCTGCTGAGAACAGCAATTGCTAATCGAGGTTAAAAATCCTTTCACCTGACTATCATACGTTTTGCTCAACTACAAAATCACATTTAGGCTGTAAGATTCTCGTGAAACGAGTGTTCAGAGGAACCTACGTTCACGATAAATTATCAGTGTTAAAATGCTGCATAAAGGGTTAGTCTGAAAGTTACATATATTTTAATCGTAAATGCCTATCTATTTAATGTCATAATCTAGTCTCTTTTCTAATATAGTTCAATAAAAATGTCCCTACTATTCCCTCACTACTCTAACTACTTGATTTTATTTTTTTACGACTTCTTCTCTGATGACGCTTTGAGGTTCCTGGATATTCAATCGAGTTGTCATCAACGGGCAGGGATTAAGGATTAAAATACATTTTAGTTTGGACCACCCTTTTAAGAGATAGCAAGAAAAATAAGGAGAGCGGAGTGGGTGACATCATGTAGGAAGGTTGGCCGGGCCTATAGACCTACAGTGTGCTGGCTCTTCTACTACTGCTTCTTTGAGGACGCTTTGAGATTCCCAGATACTCAAACGAGTCTTCATCAAGGGGCAGGGATTAAGGATTAAAATACATTTTAGTTTTGGCCACCCTTTTAAGAGATAGCAAGAAAAATAAGGAGAGCCGAGTTGGTGACATCATGTAGGAAGGTTGGTCGGGCCTATAAACCAACGGTGCACTGGCTCAGGTAGGTTATAAAAGATACAATGAGTCTCAGGGAGGATCACAAAGGACGCTACTGGCAGAGTAATAAAACTGTAAAAATGAAGTGATGCCGCTCATTTGCCATTTCCCCTCGGAGCGTAGTAGACAGAATGGTCAGCAGACGCTTCAGATTAACCTTTTATAAATCGGACGTATTTCCGAAGCTTCCTTCCAGTGTGCTTTCATTTATGTTTTCGGCACATTTCTTTCCTTGCAAACTCCACAGGAAAGCCGTGTCTTGCACCTGCATTGTTTCTGACTATTCAATTACAGAATTGTCTCCTAAGAATATGGGGCAATTTACTGGAGAAATGGACAGTTGCACGTATGAGGCTCATATCAATATGCCTGAATGCGGAGAGAACTGGGCATTTGTGACTTACCAGAAGAGAAATGATGTCTGAAAAAAGCTTATATTGCGTGTATATGTTTAGACACAGGGACTGAAAAGGAGAAAATGGATGTAGGCAGATTTGCGAGGCTGGATTTACATGCATAGGTTTCACTCCAATTATACGGCCAGCCGGATCATTTCTAGGTTTTGTCACTTTGCTTATGGTCCTGCGTACATGGTCTTTGCAGGTACAGGGACCAGGCAGCAATGAGATGAAATTATTCTGCACCTCCCAATAAAGGGAAAAATGTGCAGGAGCAAATGGAAGGTAACCGCAGTGCGAAAGCAAGTAAACTCCAAGATGCAGCACAAGCCTCCAACGTCTGCAAACACAAAGTATTAGGATCCTTTAGCCCATTCCCACTGCTGCCAATTTGTTTTTCCCCCCCCTCCTTCCAAGAGCCTTAACCCCCTTATTTTTCCTGTTGACGTAATTAGAAAAAAGTTTTGTTTTTTGTCGGAATGAGGCGAACGTTCATTTTTTCCATACAATGCGCTAGAAAAAGGGACAAAAATTACAAATGCAGTGAAAGTATTGCCATTCCGCTATTCGCTTTTTGAGCTTGTTTTTACGGCATTGATTGTGTGGTAAAAATAATAACCCTGTTCTTTACATTACAATTACGGTAACACAAAACATGAAAAGTCTTTCTTTAAACAGTAAAAAAAAAGTAAAATTGAAAATATGTGAAAAATCTGTCGCCATTTTCTGAGACCCATAACCTTTTTATTTTTTTGTCAATATAGATGACCAAGGGTTTGTTTTTATGCACGGTGACCTGGTTTTATCATTAATGCTATTTTGGAGTACTTTTTTGTTTTTATTGTATTTTTTAAGGAGAGAAGACTGCAAAACGGTCGTTGTGGCATTTTGCTTTTTTTTTTTTTGCATTGTGCCATTTACCACATGGGTTAAATAATGTTATATTTTGATACATTGTACTTTTACTAATGCAGCAATAATTGTTGTTTATTTTTTTTCGAGTTTAGACTACGGAAAAAAGGGGTTATTCCAAAGTCCTAATGTAGTGTGGGTCGACTCAATTCAATTATCTCTTGTCTTGTGATGTTAGTAAATTGAGTCACCGCGGCACTGATCTGAACTTGGATAACTGGAGTTAGGTCTGACGTACAAGCTAAAGATCTACACGGAAATTGCGACGAGATACTACAAAGAATACTGTAGCAGTACTGAGCTGTGTGGCAGTGAATCCAGCACAAAAAGCACAACCTGCCCATCTATGTGAATGTTTCTGCCTGGTCTCCCAATGTGTTGAGTGTTCTCATTTCTCCTCTCCCCTTTTCTTTTTATAGAGTTGTAAACTGCTATTTTTCAGTCCATCTTGTTTTGACCAAGACATATTTGAGACGTTTTTTTTTTCCAGAGTGGATTGTGAGTTCAGGTGACAGTGAGGAGGAAAAGTGGCTCATAAGTGGAGTAAGAAGCAGAATTCTCTGACAAGATATATTACAAAGCTTCTTACATTCACTTGTACTTTTACTATTATGCTAATTTGTTAAACAATTATTATTCAAGCCTGCAAACATCTTGGTAGAAGTATGGCCTCTTCCGGAACCCAGTATATGCAATAGAAATTTGCATTTTTTACCAAAGTATAGATCCCATTACTGAACTACACTAACAAGCTAGGATCACATTTAAAAGCCGACATGTAGTGATGTGAATCTTCATGCATGGTCATACGTATACGTGGGTACAAAAATGTACTATAATGGTATGCAATGTATACGCCATAGAAGCAGCACAGGGGTCTCCCATGTCAATGTTAGAAGAATGAGGATTATGGATTCACTTTAGTCCTTGAAGGTCTGAAGAGTCACACGGCTTTAATGCCCAGACATGGGGGCATACCAATATCTGTAACCAGCACCATAACGGCAGGCAGCTTTTTGCTAGCTCTTTATGAACTCCTGAACCGTAAATTGTAGGAAAATCTGTTTTCCCGATACATTTCCAATCTTGACTTTCTCCATGCAGTATATACTGCGGCTGTCATTGTATGCCTCACCAGACCGCTCACAGGGTTTTATAAAAAAAAAAATAAAATAATAATGAAAGTTCTATTTTCAGAATTGTAGCTTTGCCTTAGGCTGTGACTATATATAACAGGAGAAGGATTTTGTAAAATAGTGCGCTTTAGGATCTGGGCTTCAGGAATAAGGATGAATCAAAGGCTGATGATTCTCTGCTTGAAGTAGAAATCATGTCAATGAAATGTTCTGCTCATTGACTGCGGAGCCATGGAGTGGTGCCGCCATTCTCCTGCATGCCATGATCATCAGATTACTAGAAACTAATATGTCATAACTAGAGTTTTGTTTTATCTTATCATTGGCTACCGGAAGGAAAGTATGTTGGTTGATAACCAACTGTGACCGGGCCATGATGTGGTAGATCACCACCCAATCATAGTTTTTAAGGTTAAAGGCAGAATAGAATAGCCATAATTTTAATTTATTTTACATAATTCAATAGTACATTTAAATTAGTAACTGTGTAATATATTATCAGAGAGATCGGCTTCTTTCTCAGCTGGAATTGATCAGCCGTTATCAAACTTCTCAATTCTGAGGTAAAATCTGTATTCAGTGAGGACACTTTACCATCAATGAGAGAGGAGATGGCAGCTGCTGCTGATACAAGGCTATGTAGTATGTAGAGGAGGAAGAGGAGGAGGAGCTCTGTCTCTAGGTCTTCCTCTCAATTACCGTAGATAGAATCTCCTCAGTAGCAGCCACCATCTCTCATCTCAGTAATGGGACAATATGTTGGCATTGAATACAGATTTTACCTCAGAAATTAAAATTTTGACAATGACTGGTCAGTTCTGGTAGTGAAAGAAGCAGAATTCCCTGATAATATATTACACAGTTGCTTACTGTTACGTGTACTATTGATTTAGGAAAAAAAAAAAAACTATAGTTATTCTAAGTCCATCGAGTTCAACCTATACCCTATAACATGTTGATCCAGAGGAAAGCAAAGGCCGCATTGGGGCAAAAACTACTAGTTCCATATTAGGGGAAAAATTCCTTCACAACTCCACATAAAGCAAACAGACTATTTTCCTGGATTAATACCCCATCACATCATCTAATTCACACAACCTGTAACATTATATTTTTCGAGAAAGGCATCCAGGCCCCTCTTGAACATTTGTAGTGAATCAACCATTACAACATCATGTGGCAGAGAGTTACATAATCTCACCGCTCTTACAAAAAAGAACCTGCGTCTGTGATGATGATTACACCTTCTTTCCTCTAGACATAGAGGATGCCCCTTGTTAGTGTCTCAGGCCTAGATCATTAAAAAGATCTCTGTGCTGTCCCCTCATATTTGTACACTGTAATAACATTGCCTCTAAGGCTTCATTTTTCAAAACTAAATAACCCCAAGTTTAAAAACCCATCTTGATAATGCAGTCAACCCATCCCCTTAGTATCCTTGGTCGCTTTTCTCTGCATCTGCACTAGTTCAGCTTTGTCCTTCTAACACACTCAACCCCAAAACTGTACACATCATTCTTTGTATGGCCGCACTGGTGACTTGCCTAGAGGCAAAACTATGTTCCCCTCATGAGCATCTATGCCTCTTTTCATCCATCCCATTATTTTATTAGCCTTAGCAGCAGATGCCTGACACTGATCACTAAAGTTGGCACATGGTATTGATGAGACTGATACTTGATCACCCAGTGGCAGCTACCCCACATTCAGTGGCTTATCTATGTAATACTGTATGTGGATGTGCCAAGTTTTCCAGTGTCAATGATGTTTATTGGAGTTGCTGTCCACTATGACAAATGGATCAAGGTTCTGAATGTAGTTATCAATTTTTATGTATTTTCTTCACTTACATAGTCCCATTAATTCCACAGCACTTTACAGACATCATCATCGCTGTCCCCAATGGGACTCTCAATCTACATTCCCTATTAATATTTCTTTGTAGTATGGGAGGAAACCGGAGAACTCAGAAGAAACCTACGTGAATACGGGGAGAACATACAAACTCCTGATTCATTCTATTTACTCAAGATTCCCAAAAAGCATCTTTGAAATCAAGTTTTCTAAACCAGACAACTCTTTACACAAGGAAAGTATATGGTTGACATGTGATATACTTTATTTCTAAGTAACAACTAGATGTCGGACTGGTTGATGTTAGTAACTCGACCTCTGTGTAGATGAGCCAAATGTAGACAAGAAGAGGTAAAGATTGCCAAGTACCTGGAATATGACCTCACTAAAGGAAACCGCAATATGGATGTGTCCATCATGTTTGCCCAAAATTCTTGACCCCGAAATCGTGTTGTAGGAAGCTGCCCTAGCTTGAATATGTTTCCTTCCATCAAAATACTTCAGATTCTCACGTTACTTAGAGGAGTTTCACAAAATAACCGGATACTTTGCTTTACAGACGTATTTGTGTACTTTTCCTAAGGTGTGACCACTGAATGGGAAAACAAGCAGGTATGTCTGACACTCCATCTCCCCTGTCAGAAATGCGGAGATCCAAGCTGGAACATGTCTACAAGATCCAGTCCTACTGGAGGAGAAGAGAGAGAAAGGAGGAACCACGATGTGTCTGAACCTGCACTATGAAAACTCCAACTGAGAAGAAAGATCTCACGTGTATTCGCTTTGCACACGGCCGGCGGGTTCATCACACAGCTGGCCATATAGTGCTTTCACGTTCGCAGCTTACAGAAGTAGAGAGCGGCTAATATTCACACATATGTAAAGGTTTCTGAAGGTTCCCAGAACTGGAGGTTTAAGATTAAGTGGTGATCATAAGAGCAGGGATTTGACTTGACTTTCAGCCGCTAATCCCACTGAAAAATGCTACAGTGACTACACTGAGGCTAAAATGGCTGTAAACAGAGAACAAGAGTCTGCTTTCAATAGTACAGCAGACGATGGATTTAGATGTTGTGGCCCCGAAATCTAGAACAAGGTACAAACAGCCGTGATGCCCACGGCAAACACCCACATTTCTGAGGTTGGCTTTTCAAGTGAAAGTTAAAAATGAAATCCAGCGCCTAATTGGTTGCCATTGGCAACGCCATCGATTGTTCTCCGCACGTTTATGCAGGTCCCGTCAGTGTTAGGGATATTTGTGGCTGGAATAATCATTTGTAGGAAGAAAGGAAAAGCTGCGCTCGGGCCGACATTACAAACACAGAAACGTTGTGCCAGAGGAAGAGCACCCAAGAAAGAAGCTCAGTCATCCTGGTCTCTGTGTGGATCAATTCAGATGCAAATGGAAACTGCATAACTGATAGGCGTGTCAGTCTGCAGCACAGGAATCTCCATCCCATACACCCCATATCACTGACACTGGCCAGACATATTATGTCCGCAAATCCCCCAATGTATGTGCTGGGATAGCGGCCCGAGCTTTCCTGGAGTGCCAGGCTCTTTTGTCTAGAGTTTTTTTTCTAGTGTTACCACTCGAGGTACTTCCTCCATGAAAGAGACATGTGCAGTAAACATGAATGTGGTAGGGGGCGACTGGCTTTGATAACGGTCAATTGATTGAATTCTGACCAATAGCTGAGCTAAAGCGGGTGCACAGGAGGGTGAGCAAGACTGAAATAGTTTTAAGGTTGTATGAAGACATAAGTCCATCAAGTTCAACCTGCAGCCTAACATGTTATTCCAGAGCATGGCAAAATCCCAAAGAGTCAAATACTAATGGGCCTGGCCCCATATTAGTGGAAAAACCCCTTCCTGAGCCCACATACTGCAATCAGACTAGTTCCCAGGATCAACATCCCATGAAGTTTTGTAGTGAGTTAACCATTATGCCATCATGTGGCAGAGAGTTTTATAATCACACCGCTCTTACAGTAAAGAATAACCATCTGTGATGATGAATGTGTGACTGCAGTACCAAGACAGGTTAAAGGGAATCTGTCAGCAGGTTTTGCTATGTAATCTGACAGCAGCATGGAGTAGGGACAGAGACTCAGATTCCAGCGATGTGTCACTTAGTTCACTAATACAATCATAGTTTTCTTTGCTGCTGTAGTCCTGTAGTGATAATCTCTTGCTGATAAAACACTGATTTCATCAAAACACAGACTAATAAATGACACATTTCTAAAATCATGGTCTCAGGCTCTACATTACACTGCTCTCAGATTATGTAGCAAGGTAGCAAAAAAACCTGCTGGCAGATTCCATTTATAGCCAAACGGCAGAGGTAAGAAGAGGATTGTACAATGGAGAGCGAGCAGCAGAGGTGGCTGGAAAGATGTGCAATGAGATATTAGTTTTTTGGACTGCAGCCATGAAAAGGAGGCATCGTCTACGTCTAGAGCAAAGAAGGTTTCATCATAATTATCATCACCACAGACAGAGCATCTTTACGAGCCGTGAGACTACAGAACTCTGTGCCTCAACATGTTGCGATGGTCGATTTATTAAACAAGTTCAAGAAGGGCCCGGTTGCCTTTCTTGAAAAACATGTTATTCTAGGTTATGGGCAATGGATTTCTGGAGATAGGACATTGATCCAGGGATTTCTGGAGATAGGACATTGATCCAGGGATTTCTGGAGATAGGACATTGATCCAGGGATTTCTGGAGATGGGACATTGATCCAGGATTTTCTGGAGATGGGACATTGATCCAGAGATTTCTAGAAATGGGACATTGATCCAGGGATTTCTAGAAATGGGGCATTGATCCAGGGATTTCTGTAGATGGGACATTGATCTAGGGTTTTCTGGAGATGGGACATTGATCCAGGGATTTCTGGAAATGGGACATTGATCCAGAGATTTCTATAAATGGGACATTGATCCAGAGATTTCTATAAATGGGACATTGATCCAGGGATTTCTAGAAATGGGGCATTGATCCAGGGATTTCTGTAGATGGGACATTGATCTAGGGTTTTCTGGAGATGGGACATTGATCCAGGGATTTCTGGAGATGGGACATTGATCCAGAGATTTCTATAAATGGGACATTGATCCAGAGATTTCTAGAAATGGGACATTGATCCAGGGATTTCTAGAAATGGGGCATTGATCCAGGGATATCTGTAGATGGGACATTGATCTAGGGTTTTCTGGAGATGGGACATTGATCCAGGGATTTCTGGAAATGGGACATTGATCCAGAGATTTCTATAAATGGGACATTGATCCAGAGATTTCTATAAATGGGACATTGATCCAGGGATTTCTAGAAATGGGGCATTGATCCAGGGATTTCTGTAGATGGGACATTGATCTAGGGTTTTCTGGAGATGGGACATTGATCCAGGGATTTCTGGAAATGGGACATTGATCCAGAGATTTCTAGAAATGGGACATTGATCCAGGGATTTCTAGAAATGGGGCATTGATCCAGGGATATCTGTAGATGGGACATTGATCTAGGGTTTTCTGGAGATGGGACATTGATCCAGGGATTTCTGGAAATGGGACATTGATCCAGAGATTTCTATAAATGGGACATTGATCCAGAGATTTCTAGAAATGGGACATTGATCCAGGGATTTCTAGAAATGGGGCATTGATCCAGGGATTTCTGTAGATGGGACATTGATCTAGGGTTTTCTGGAGATGGGACATTGATCCAGGGTTTTCTGGAGATGGGACATTGATCCAGAGATTTCTATAAATGGGACATTGATCCAGAGATTTCTATAAATGGGACATTGATCCAGGGATTTCTGTAGATGGGACATTGATCCAGGGTTTTCTGGAGATGGGACATTGATCCAGGGATTTCTGGAAATGGGATTTAGAATGAACTTATTCCTTAATATCGGGCAATCAGCATTCATCTGTGATTTTTGGCTTTCTCTGGATCAACATGTGAGAATTATAAATCGGACTTTCTGGAGCTTTGTCTTTTTTCAGCCTTATTAATTCTGTAACCATATAAGAAGCCAGGGATGGGATTTTTTTAGCATTTCTAGACACTGCAGTGAATGATTTGTCACGTGCGGTTCACATCGCTCCCATATAGAGGCTTCATTTAGCTGCTACATTTATTAGCATCTGAAACCTTATAGGAGTGTGAATATCCAGACGTTCTCACTTCGAGGAAATCTTTTATGCTCAGAAGCTGTGAGAATCATGTATAACAATGTCATGTCAGATGGCAAAAACACAAACAACGTGCACCAAATACTAAAGCCAGGCTTCTGCCTAACCTTGAGGCTGTATTCCTAGTAAAGTAGCGGACTGGCCACAGCCATTACTGTATCATAACCCAATAAATACTCCTTTATCCCCAGCACTGGTTTTGTGTTTATCTTGGTTGCAGAGATGACATCCCGTGCACCCTAACGTCACAGCTGCAACCATCACGGTGTAAGACATGAGACCTGTGAATGTGTGAGCATACATTATTTTCTAATTATTGCGGTGTTGGCGGCTGTGAGCAATTGGTGGAGACCCCTATAGGGAGCGTTCACACATTGCTTATTTCCTGCAGATTTTACGCAAAAAATTTTTTGTGGTGGAGGTGCACCATTTTTTTCCAAGTTAAAGTGCAGGTCTGCATTGTGTTCTTGTGTTTTATTGCTGCATATAAAATCTCCCATATAAATCCATGAATCACTGCACAAAATATCTGCAGATTTTTGTAGCAAAAAGGCTGCAGATTTCAAATTAGAATTCTACGTGTAAAACTGGCACCAAACATGTGAACCTCGTAATAAACAGGTTTATATCTCCAATTTAGTATGTCTATGGTCTTAATCTATTCTCTTTTTTATCCTTTTTTTGTGAGGGTGCCAATACGAGGAGAGGATTATTATTTCCATAGTTTATTTCCATCTGAAAAGCTTCAATGACTCTTATTTCTCATCTTTTCAAGCTTAAGAAGGTCATGGATATCTTTGATAGAAACCATTCCCTACAAGTGTAGTCCCTGACAGTCAGTCAATATTTTTTGTGAATTGTAAAATTGTAAATCCAATGTTGAAATGGAGTGGCAGAGGCCAACCAGCAACACTGAGTTTAGTAACCTGCCTTCCAGCTACATGCAATAATACGTGTAGGTCACAAACTTACTCATGTTTCTTCATAATAATTAACTGAGAATGGTTAGAAAATGTCTATCTCTCTAAATATTGAATCTAGTGTGTAGGTATCGCTCAATTAGCATTCCTTCAGAGCGGCCCACCGGAGAATTCACCTGCTCTCCTATGGGCCAGTCCGAGCCTGTGTACAATAATTCACTGAAAAAATGGACCAAAATCAATATAAGACGTCACAAAAAAAACAGCAATACCGTGTCCAGATACAAATGCACGACAGGATACAGCAGGTCCCCCATGATAAAGACGATAACAGCACAGGCGCAAAATACGAATAAAACAACCACTTACTAACCCACCAAACATCCATGGGGTGGCTGCCTAGTGTTAAAAATGCACATAGACTTACTTAGGGTGCTGTTCCCACCATGAGATACACCTCTGTCCCTATACCAGCAAATTACCAACACCCCTGTGGACAATGATAGTTACAGAATACATGTTAAGTCACCAAAATTGAAGGTTCCATAGGTGACACAAAGTTTAGAAGAATAAGGTCGGGCTCAGACGGCCAGTGTAATAACACGGCAGACATTGAGGACATCTGCTGAGCTTAGGCTGGTTTCACATTTGGTTACGGGAGGGCTGCGGATGGCAGCATACTTTCTCCTTTCTTCCTCCCTGAAGCCCCGCCAATGCTCCGCATACTTCTGTATGCATCCTGCGTACCTATCTTTAGCATTGGGTAATTTCAAAAAGAGAAAAAAGAAGAAAGAACGGCACCAGATTCAACGGCTAAGTATGTATAGATCCAACGACAAAAGCTATGCTTAGTCCAATTTTCACTCAACATGCGGTATTTAACACGCTCCTTGCGGAGCTCAACATCATATAGTAGTCTTTGAGAAATGCGTACACAAGAAAAAAGGGAAGATGTGGCACTCACCAAATCGTGTTACGATAAAAGTCCTTTATTTCGCCATTACATGGATTAAGGACATCACTTCCTGGACTTCCAGGTATCCTGGACCCATTGAAGCGCAGTCGTTTCGAAACGGCCATTGTCCTTGATCACCATACACGCTCGTACGTACCCGCAGCCTATGAAGTGATGTCTTTAATCCATGTAATGACGAAATAAAGGACTTTTATCATAACACTATTTGGTGAGTGTCACATCTTCCCTTTTTTCTTGTGCACGCATTTAACATTGGGTACGCAGGGACATGCGTTGTATGTGGATGCGTCAGCATGCGGTGATTTGAGATGTGTAGCGACCGCACGGAATCGCAAAATTTTGCGTTTTCGTGCGGTTGCCGCACACGCCTAATCGCCGCATGCAGACACATCTGCAAACAATGCATGTCCCTGCGTACCCAATGTTAAAGATAGATACGCATACAGAAGTAGACAGAGCGTAGGCGGGGCTTCAGAGAGGAAGAAGGGAGAAAGTACGCTGTCATCCACAGCCCTCCCGTAACCAAATGTGAAACCAGCCTTAGATTGTGGATGAGCACTTCCGGTCATATCGGCAGCCAAAGTCGATATTCTTGTGATACCCAAGAAGCTGCAGAGAATTGGCACTGGACCCGGGGATGGTCTGTTCCTGCTCCATGAGTTATTTTAGGAATGTAATCAATTGGGATCCACTTTAAATAAAGTGGGAAATCTCTTCAATAAATATGTAGCACATAGCAAATCACTTAGGGACATAAATCCAGACATTTTCCGAATATTTCGAGCCCTTATTAAAAGCTCATCTGCATCTCTGCTTACAGTAATAATCACCCTAATGCAACCTATTACTGGTATATAAATATTTACTCCATGCCCCTTGCATATAAATGCGCTCATTACCCATGTAAATCTTCGTTAGAGCAGGATATTTGCTGCTGGATTTACAGGTATTCTGCTTGTTTCCACAATTCTATGAATGGGGTTTTGTCTGAGTAATTAAGCTGCCAATGTTAGCTGAGCAGATGAAGGAGGAAAACATTAATTAGAAGACACTGCTCAGATTAATTGGTACCTGAAGAAAATGGTAATGTATGCACTTCTGTGGAGCAATCAGAGAATGATTTTACAAAAGGTGTGGTATTCATTAATTCACAATGGTAATTGGGTCCGTGTTTGAAAATTGATTCACAAAAAGAGTTTTGTGTTCTCCAGCTGACGAAAATACAAAGGAAATTATTGTAGAAAAAGCAAACAATTATTTGATTAAAATAAATAAAAAATCCACTAAAAGGGGCTTTTTATAACCTTAAACTATGAATCACCTCCAAACGCCATGGATCCATGGATTCCAGAAGTTTTGCTTTTTTAGTGTTCCTCCATTCAAAAGTTAAACCGCCCAGTAATAATGGTGAAAACCTACTGGCCCCGTATGCCTCTGTGGGCGTATGCTTTCTCTCATTTGATGCTGGCCAATCAAAACAAGGACCCACCTACAGAGATGTCTGTGCTACATGCCCATTGGTTAAAGAGAAAATTTGCACTTTTATTACTGGGGGGCATAGCTTTGGGACAGAAGGGCACAGAAGAAAAAGAAAAACGGTTCCAGAATCAGTGGAGAAATGCCAGTTGGAACAGATACAAAGCTTAAATTTAAATATCAACCAAAAGATCCTTTTTAAAGTGAAAGAGCACACACCTTATCAATAGCATATTGACAAATACAATAGCCAATAAGAATAGATGATATTTATATGAAAAAATTGAAAATAAAGCAACATTTCCAGAATGCATCTGTGAGAGGCTGGTTATAGATTTGCTGTACATGATCACACAGTGCAATCAGTTATGTCTCCAGAACAATATTTTATATCATTGGAGCATTTAGTGTTCCAAATAGAATAAGAGATATTATTGTCACTTTCTCAATACCAATTGCATAGATTAATCAATAGCTCTTCTAGACCTCATAAGGCTGGTTTACTTACTGTGATGCTAGTCACTACTCACGGACAGACCGGGAGGCAGAAGAGTCAAATGTTCCGGGGTCAATACTGAGAGAGTACGTAGATAACTAAGGGAAAAGATGAAGGCATAAGTCCGGTCACAGTCCAGGGTCAATAACAAGAGATAGTGGAGCAAAAGCCAAAGGACAAGACAAAGGGATAGTCAAAACATGGTCCAAAGGGTCAAGAAGCAGAAGATCAGAACTCAGAGCAACAGAATCAGGCTAACACTCACCAAGAAGCACAAACTACGTCTGGCAGGGATCAAGGGCAGACAGCTCAGGTAAGTAGCTATGGGATCAGCAGAACACTGGACACCTGGCGAAAGTCCCACACCTCCCAGTTACAGAATGGACAGCAGAGCTGTCAATTGAGGCACCGACAGTTCAGCAAGCCAGTTTCTGTAGAACAGCATAGCAATCACTCACTGAGCGGAGGAATCGTGACACTTACTTTGTGAATCAGTGTCAAAAATACACTTTTAAAAAAAGTTTCTGCCCTCATACAAAAAAATGGGAATCTTATTTGTCCACCTCTCTCTGACTTATAAGATTCTTACCTTTACATCAAGGGAAAAAATATTTTGAAAGGAATTACACAGTAATTCTGAAACGGACTTTCAGATTTGTTACATCAGCCTCAACAGGTCCAAGAGATCTATTTTACAATGGTAAACTACAACGGGTCAGGAACAACCAGCCATTCATTTTATTAGCACAATAGAAACATCTGTACTTTGCGACACAAGTTATTTTTATTTTTTCACGAAAACTGAAAGTTTGCTCTACATATTTTGTTTCTGTAAAATCAATAATTAATTACGCTATGTTTAGTTTCTATAACCTGCGTGTACAAAAAGAAGAATGAACTGGTCAAAATCATTCGGAAAAAGTTTTACTTATCCACATCTTGTTCCGTCTAACGTTATGACCCTGGTATAATTATTTTAGTTCGTCTTATACAGAGTGCTAATCTCTATAATAAAAGATGATAACTTTAGGACATGGCTCAAAAGAAGACTTCTCTGAAGACTTGAGTTTGGTCCTTTACACAATGGAAGGTTTTGGTTCCTTGCCTCTATTGTTCTCTTTATGAAGTTCCTAATCACATCCATCCATCTTCTCACATGATCATGACTGAACAGGTCAATGCCAGGTAGGATGAGCACACATCTCTTGCAGCTTTGAACACTTGGTCTACAGCAACTTCAAAGCAGAACGCAAATGAAGGACGTATCCAGGGATGATAAATGCATTACAAATGGGTTCTCAAGTTTTACTCAAGTGTTTAAGTTTCCTTCACATGCTTTGTGCATTTTCTGGCTTGTAAAGAAGGCACAATTGTTATGTTTCATACTAGTTATTTTGGGGGCTTTTTAATTCATACATGCATTTTTCTTTTATATACACACTTGTTGAAAAAGTAACCCAACAGTGTAAAAAAAAATTAATAAAAAAAACAAATTAGCCAACTTTCTAAAAAAAAAGTACAAAAATACATCGCAGCTTGTTTAACATTTTCTTATTAATTCACCGCCAACCAAAAAAAGGTAGCAAAAAAAGACACAAAGAAACAAGAAGGTAAGTGTACAAAGAACCTCTGCGGTGCACCTTCGATAACATGGAAGTGTAATGATTGCCATGATAAAACCTGTGGCTACGGCTAAGCACCGTTGTTAGACCTCTGACGGTACAGTCGTTTCCAATTGCCTGGAAAGATGTGAAAATGGCCAATTTCATAGTCCTAGACCATACACTGAATTACATGTTAACAAACCGGCTCACAAATCGTTTGTTCTCAAGCTCCCCATGGAACAGTCAGCCTGAAAGCTGAACCCGAGCCAATAGACTGGGCAGGGCTTTCTAATATCACTTCACAATTAATTCCAGCTTTTATCCGTGGGAATGCCGCGGTGATAAGCTTTGTTAATTGTGTCAACACTATCAATGCAGAGGAAAGGACGGAGCACTTCTGTGCCTTCATAGAGAAAAACCAAAAGGACCCATAAGGTGACAGTGTTGTAATAAAGCAGATGGCAAACATCCTACCAAGGTCCAAAACCCGCAGTCACAGGGTAAAGAGGGTGGAAGGGTAAACCCCACTGGCAACAGGACGATTAGAAGAAAAAAAGCTTCAAAGGGCATTTACTGGGGACAGAAATGACATTACCAGAACATTCCTACAGGACTGGTGCCTGAATCTCATGTTTTCTGAGCAGGGTCTACGTCTTTATGGAGATGACCCCGCATTGTGGGAGGACACTGCCAGATGAACTCTGAACTAAACATGAATAGGTGTCATGGTGAACAATAGATTACTCAAGAGGTTACAAGGTGAATGGGATCAAACGGGGCCAAAAGGGGCCCTCATTATAGACACATTGGTGGACCTTTAGAAAGAACACTATTTCCATGTCTCCGCTGAGAAACTACTTTCCCTTACAATAAAGGGAGCAAAAAAAGGGGATTAAGCAAAAAAAAAAAAATCATCCATTTCAGATCATAAAGGACTGGGTAAAACATTACTTCTCCTGCAGTGGTGCTGCCAAGGAACATAACCCAATAATAATATTAGCAATTACCTCCAATCAGAAGTGTAGCATAGCTCTTCTGTTTCGCTCTGTCACTTACCCCATGTGCAGGGCATTGCAGTAGTGTAAGTATCCATGGTTACAACCACTATCAACTAATTAATTGTTACTATATGAATGGTCATAACCATTTATGCTTAAGCAACTGCAATGCCCTGTACATGGGGTAAGTGACAGCGAATAAGAAGAACTATATTACATTTCTAATTGGAGGCATTTGCCAATATTATTGCTATTACACCTACTACATAATGGGATAGGATCTTGGAGACGGGAATATCCCTTTAAATATATTTCCATAATACAATAACCACTATCCAACCAACCCAAAAAGGCACCCTAAAGTTGGTCACACTCCAAGAGTTTGGGGTCAGAAATCTCTCCTGACTACTCATATATATGCTCAATCAAGTGTACATATATTGGGAAAGGGGAGCGAGTTGCTGCCAGATAACTCTGCTATCTGCTTATCTCCCCTGAGATAAAAGTGATAGGACATGTTGAACCCAACTGCTTGATCCTTCTTTGTTAAAATCGCCCATTGGGGGAAAATTGGGGCACCATACTAGATGTTTGGCTGTTTTCTTCATCCGACGTTAATCCTATTTGTGTGGCCACTTTAACTGTCGTTTCGAGAAAATAAAATACATTTGTTTTTATCTGTCAATGTTCGAAAAATAAGCCGAACACTAGATATACAGTAGATAGAAATTGCATCTCGCATGATGAGATGATAGC
This sequence comes from Ranitomeya variabilis, assembly GCF_051348905.1. NCBI lineage: Eukaryota > Metazoa > Chordata > Amphibia > Anura > Dendrobatidae > Ranitomeya > Ranitomeya variabilis. The sequence continues at coordinate 328,468,069 of NC_135235.1, read as the reverse complement.
ACTAACAATGTCAAAGTAAAACTGTGTTTTTTAAAACAGTGACAATCTGCCACCTGCCAAGAGCCTTTCCCCCGGGGACACATTTTAACTTCACGGTTCTTGCTCATCTCAACACAGACAGCACACAGAGAAAATAAAGGGTGTCATGGAGGATCGGATACACAAAACATTGTATGAGATGGCTTCTGTAACTGAAAGAATGACGCCAGAGCAGAGGAAATGTTCCTCGTCTGGAGATTATTCTGCAAAAATAGAATTTAACGATAAATGACTATTAATTGGTCCAAATACAGAGACTGGAAATTAGGAAAACATTACATAATGTTACATATATGGCGAGTACGAGTGATGGCGAGAATTTGATTGTCAGCAGAGACAGATATAATAACGTTCCCCCGACAGAGTGGAAAAATGTATGATGAATAATGGATAGTAAAGAACAAAAAATAGAAAAAATACCCTAAGAGCTGAAAAAGAGATCCGACTGCTGGGACACAATGCGTAAATCATGAGAAATGAGCGTAATATTAATGAATCAGATTAGAAATCCCCTATAGAGGGACCCAACCAGAGCACGTGTAGTGGATTTGTGGGTCCCGGAGCTTTGGACTGTCGGAGGGAGACACTTTTCCATAACGTACAGAATAGACGCCCATTGATTTTCACATTGATACGCCGTGTTATGCCTGGTGCCGTACCTGCACATTTACACTCTCTTCTGTCTTCTCCGAGTCCCTGTGTCATGCGATTTCCCTTTAGACCTTTGACGTCAGGCGGAACACATTTTAATTTTTCACTTGAGTCAAGACTCATGAAGGGAGGATCAATCACATTATAGCGGAATGACGCGAACAAAGGAGATACGACTTCCTAGATTTGAAGATAGTATACATTCAGGGGCTGGCTCGCTTGTGGGGCAAGCACGAAGCACTGGCCAGGAGTGGCGCTGCACATCTTTAGACTTGGCACTCGCGTAGCACCCGGGTTATGTCTAACGACCCATTTTGTACAATCACAGTGTCTTTCTCATTAGAAATTAATCACAAATGGATCGCTTATTGGTAATGGCTACAAAACCTTAATGGCATCGACAACAAGCAAGCAATTTGCACTTGATTTCTAATTACATAGTGGAAAGATGCTGCAAATTAATTCCCAGCTTAGAATATACTGCCCTGGAGTAATCAGCTGCCCCTTCCCCGCATTCAACTCACACAATCCCCGTAGTATTTATCTCCCACCCGAGATTATTATAACATCCCCTGCGCCATGTACCCTGCTGTGGAAATGTAGACATTTCACTAAAACCACTCAACACCCCCCCCACCCAAAGAAGCACTGATGCGCTAACCAGTGGAGTGCGCTACCAGTGTGACACTGCCACATTCACACACACCAGTGAGCGAATGACAGCAGCGCTCAGCAACACGAAGATCACTGTATAAATGCTGGATCTTCACTGCTCTCACAGCCGGTCATAGGACATGGAGATTCCTGGCTCACCATGGCTTCTATCTGACAGATGTACACATCTTACAGACTGTGCCGCAGCCGCAGGTGGTTTATTCCTCTCAGCCCCCTCTATATACAATCCCACTGTGCGGTATATCATTTCTGTCAGCCCCTCTATATACAGCCCTATCCTGCAGTACATCATACCTTTCAGTATATTATATATATATATATATATATATATATATATATGCATCTTGCAGTACATCACTCCTCTCATCCCCTCTATATACAGTATCATCCTGCCATATATTGTTCCACTCAATCTCTCTGCATACATCTCCATTGTGCATGCAGTACATTACTTCTCTCAGCCCCTATATATACAGTTTGCTCAAAAGTTTACATACCCCGGCATAATTTTTGCTTTCGTGGCATTTTTTTCAGAGATGTTTTGGGTTGTCATTATGATTGAAAAATAAAACACAGTAGTTTGACAACAAATGGCTTCACCCAACCACTAACCATGAGTGGAGAAAAAGTTTTGGTGTCATCATTCATATTCTCTAAGAAAAAGGCCAAGAAAGCAAAAATTCTGCCGGGGTATGTAAACTTCTGAGCACAACTGTACAGAATCATTCTGCAGTACATTGAACATCTCAGCCAGACTATATACAGCCACATTCTGTAGTACATCACTTCTCTCAGCCCATCCATAATCCAGAGCCACAACATACAGTATATTACTCTTCTCAGCCCCTCCATATGCAGCCATGTCCTGCAGAATATCTCTCCTTTCTACCTCCTGCATGTAACGACTCCTCCTGAAAAACAGTACTCATCTCATCCCTCTGTATACAAAGCCCAATCTTATAGAATTTCACTCATTAGCCTCCAGAATATACAGACTCCTGAACTATATCTCTCCTCTCAGTCACCTGTATGCAGCCCTTTCATGCAGTACACTGCTAGCCAACCCCTTTCTGCAGTACATCACTTACTAGCCCCATCCTGCAGTACATCGCTCCTCAGCCGACCATCCTGCAGTACATCGCTCCTCAGCCACTATCCTGCAGTACATCGCTCCTCAGCCCCATCCTGCAGTACATCGCTCCTCAGCCCCATCCTGCAGTACATCGCTCCTCAGCCCCATCCTGCAGTACATCGCTCCTCAGCCCCCATCCTGCAGTACATCGCTCCCCAGCCTCCATCCTGCAGTACACCGCTCCTCACACCCCATCCTGCTGTACAGCTACATCCTGCTGTATTCAAATCGCCAGAACAATAATTATAAATATTTCAGAAGTTTTTCTTTTGATATATACCGTAAATTTTAAAATCACATCACCAGCATTTTGTCATGGTAAAGACTTGTGAAAAACAATTTAGATATATGCACACAAAATTCCAGTAGTCTGATTAGTCAAAGCCCAACATAGCCCATAGGACACTGCACGGAGTAGTTGCAACCAGGGCAATGGAGTCAGAGTCGGAGTCGTGGAGTCGGAGCCAATTTTGGTGGAGTCGGTGTCATGGAAATTGAGAAGTCAGAGTCTGAGTCGGAGGTTTGGCTTACCGACTCCACAGCCTTGGCAGGGCTGTGGAGTTGGAGTCGTGGAGTCGGATCTCATTTTGGTGGAGTCGGAGTCAGAGTCGGTGTCATGGAAATTGAGGAGTGGGAGTCGGAGGTTTGGCTTACCGACTCCACAGCCCTGGTTGCAACAAGGGCAAGCACACCTGGGCACTATGGGGGCGAGCCACCTTCCTCAACCATGTGTCGTGTATCTCATATCTTGGCTTTTTCTGTGCTTTGACTAATCAAACCAGTAAATACATCAAAATTGTTTTTTCACGGCTCTTTGTCAAGGCAAAATATTATTGATGTGGCCTTGAAAATGTTACGCAAATATATGGAGACATTTTTCTGGAATCCTTATCCTCACGTTCCAATGTGATTTGTACTGGTAACAAATACCATGACACAATAGGGGGCTTGTCCAACAAGGAGACGTATGAAGGGGATTTAGATGAAGCAAGATTCCTGTTTTGTGATCATTAATGCCATGTGGTTCAGTAGGCTAAGGGGGAAATGTAGAATCCAAGGCAAAAATCCAAGTGTGTTCCATGCAGATTTTGCCATGGATGTTACCCTTAGACCATCCTTCAAGCAATAACCGGTTGTATTTTATGATATGCAGTAATTTAATCCATGTTTTTCTTTCCTTCACTGGACAGACTTGTATCTCTGCCTTTTATCAGAAGTTTCACTGAAACCAGTGATCATATGTCAAGATTATGAAGTTTCACCTCTCGACAGCCATGATCTACAACCCACTCCTTACAGTATATCTCCCCCGCACCATTATTTAGTATAAGATGCAAATTTCATTCAAATCACTGCTAACATTTTTGAAGCCTTCGGCAATGGAACGCGATACTGCCGTCATGAAAATTATGGAATTACGGCCGGTCGCACACATTTTAGAATTATGCTTTTCAGCTGGATTTATACATTTAATTATGGTTACATATGAAAGCCAGGAATAGAATCATATCTAGAATATAATAATTTCATTTCTGGGGCTTGTATGCTTATTTTTTATATCATACATAGTAATGTACAATATTAACATAAAGCATACATTTTTAAATGGGCATTATGGAGAATAACCCCTTCATGACTAGCCGTTATTTGGCTTTGACCAGCTGCCACGAAATCTGCTTGTTTTTTTGCATGTTTGGCCTCACATTGTTGTTACTCTTAGATATTAGTGTAACCTCCTTCTTCCTCAAGTTCTAGATATATGGGGTATAAATGATATAACTAGAGTTATGACGGTGGTGTAGGACACTGGCAGAGCTGAGACATGTCCACGTTACAAGTTCCACCGCCCTACAGAAGATCTTAACATCGGAGCTTAAACTGTAATCATAAATTAGATTCACTAAGTCGTAAAGCTCTTGAGTTCGAATAATATTGGTCAGTCAAAAGGGGTTTGAAAGTGTTAAATTCCTCATGCACACTCTGGTCAGTGCAACGTGACACAAAATCATTAAAAAAGTGATCACGTATTTTGCTTTTTTTTTTTTTTTTTTTTTTTAAGTTAAAATCACAACACAAAACTATAGATACTTCCATTCATCCATGGGCCGATGCAATCTAATGAAAACAGTTAAAATTTAATGAAACTACCATTTTGACAATGCTCAGCAAAGGTGATGAACAGGACTACATATCAAGGCAATGGTACGCAGAGTGGGGCTTTAATTACAAACACCGTTAAAAAGGACCTGTCCTTGCTAAAATTGTGAGTTAAATACCTTGTAAATATCCCTAAGCTCCTCTGATTCTGCTGCTTTTTTCCATTTTGCCCTACATTGCTCCATTACAAAGATATTTGTTCCAATATGTGAAATCTCTGCTTGCAGTGCAACCGATCATTTTATCAGAGTATTTACTGTAGGTATGAGCTTTCACCCCTCCCAGATGCTGTCAATCACACGCAGCATATGAGGTTGATAGACTCCTAGATCAACTGCTGAGGTTTGATTGGTAGCATCTGGGGGGAAGGAGAGAAATTGCATGCCCCCAGAGAAGACTCTGAAGAAATGCCCAGCTGGACTTTAAGGAGAGATTTCACATACTGCGCTCCAGAAGCAACAAATGCTGTGAATAGCTCTGCAATGGAGTGACACTGCTCAAAACAGAGTAAGTGGGAAAATCGGTGGAACTCAAGGGATTTTAACAAGGTATTTAACTCAATTTTTTGCAGCAAATAACAGGTCCTCTTTAAGAAGACCTGACAGCTCTCCTGACATACCAGTTTTAGTAAATACTTTTATTTCCCATGAAATAATAATTCTGGATTATGTTTGAATTCTGCAATAGACTGCATTCACACAGGGTGCATCAGTGTCAGTGCAAACTATCCGTCCACATTTTAATGAAATTAACTCTTATGACAGGAGACCCAGGAGGAGCCCACTTCTGACACAGAGACATAAAAAAGCTAGACTGCAGTTTGTCAAAATGAATGTAAGCCAAAATCCTTCTGGGAAAGTGTCTTGTGGACATATGAGACCAAGATAGAGCTTTTCGATAAAGCACATCATTCTACTGTTTATTGAAAATGGAATGAGCCCTACTAAAAAGAACACAGTACCTACAGTCAAATATGGTGGAGGTCCAAAGATGTTTTGAGGTTGTTTTGCTGCCTCTGGCACTATGTGACTTGACCGTGTGCAAGGCATCATAATATCTGAAGATTACCAAAAAGATTTTGGGTCGCAATATAGTGCATGGGGTCTGAAAGCTGGGTTTGTCTCCTAGGTCATGGGTATTTCAGCAGGACAATAACCCCAAACATACTTCAAGAAGCACCCAGAAACATATGAAAAAAAGAAAAAAAAAAACACTGGAGAGTTCTTAAGTGACAGCAATGAGTCCGGATCTAAATTCCATTGAACAGCTATGGAGAGATCTTAAAATTGCTGTTGGGAGAAGGCACCTTCGAATATGAGAGACGCGGGGCAGTTTGCAAAAAAAAAAAGAGGGGTCCAAAATTCTGTGCAATTAAAAACATGGTGAGAAAAATCAAAAAAGATACAAAAAATTATGGTCCATCCATAACCTTACATGTTTCTGGTTAGCAAAAGTGATGAGCGAGTATACTCGTTGCTCTGGTTTTCCCAAGCATGCTCGGGTGGTCTCCGAGTATTTGTGACTGCTCGGAGATTAAGTTTTCATCGACACAGCAGCATGATTTGTGGCTACTAGACAGCTTGATTACATGTGGGGATTCCCTAGCAACCAGGCAACCCCCACATGTACTCAGGCTGGGTAGTAGCTGTAAATCATTCAGCTGTGGTGATGAAAACTAAATCTCCGAACACTAACAAATACTCGGAGACCACCCGAGCATGCTTGGGAAAACCCGAGCAACGAGTATACTCGCTCATCACAAGTTAGCAACCCTGATTCACAGCTATGAATAAGGGTTGCTATTCCAAAATGCAAAAGCGCTAATGGATCCTTAATTTTTTTTTTTATCGTTTTTTGCTTTTTCTTACCGTGTTTTTAATTACACAGTTAACTTTATGTTTTAACATTTTCTCATTGGTGCTGGAGCTCAGTCCTCATGGACCCTTCTTCCATGTCTGACCTTAAACGTGTGCCTCTGGAAAGATTCATGCAAATGTACTAAAAGGAGCAGCACTCAAGGCTCTCACACGTCAGGATTTATACATCTCACTCCAATTTCTGAGAGTTGCTGCCATTTGAAATCTGATTCAGCACTGTGATCTTAAACTTGTTTGCAGTCTTAAGGCCCCGTCTCACATAGCGATTTACCAACGATCACGACCAGCGATATGACCTGGCCGTGATCGTTGGTAAGTCGCTGTGTGGTCGCTGGGGAGCTGTCACACAGACGGCTCTCTCCAGCGACCAATGATCAGGGGAACGACTTCGGCATCGTTGAAACTGTCTTCAACGATGCCGAAGTCCCCCTGCAGCACCCGGGTAACCAGGGTAAATATCGGGTTACTAAGCACAGGGCCGCGCTAAGTAACCCGATGTTTACCCTGGTTACCAAAAAAAACAAACAGTACATACTCGCCTTTCGGTGTCCCTTGCCGTCTGCTTCCTGCTCTGACTGAGTGCCGCCGTACAGTGAGAGCACAGCTCAGCGGTAACGTCACTGCTGTGCTGTGCTCCCACTGTACGGCGGCACTCAGTCAGAGCAGGAAGCAGACGCCGGGGGACCTGACGGACATCAGATGGTGAGTATGTACTGTTTTTTTTTTTTTTTACATTTACGCTGGTAACCAGGGTAAACATCGGGTTACTAAGCGCGGCCCTGCGCTTAGTAACCCGATGTTTACCCTGGTTACCAGTGAAGACATCGCTGGATCAGTGTCACACACACCGATTCAGCGATGTCAGCGGGACCTCAACGACAAAAAAAAAGGTCCAGGCCATTCCAACACGACCAGCGATCTCACAGCAGGGGCCTGATCGCTGGTACGTGTCACACATAGCGAGATCGCTACCGAGGTCGCTGTTGCGTCACAAAACTAGTGACTCAGCAGCGATCTCGCTAGCGATCTCGCTAAGTGAGACGGGGCCTTTAAGGTTGAGAGAAGATGTTAGTCCATCAAGTTCAATCTCTAGCCTAACATGGATCCAGAGGACAGGAAGAAAAACATGAGACAGATGCTAATAACTCCATATTAGGGGGAAATTCTTTCCCGAGTCCACATACGGCAATCAGACTCATTCCCTGGATCAACGCCCGATCATAGAATCTAGTGTAATATTATATTTTTTTGCTAAGTGTTGGATCCTCTTCGATCTGATACTGATGAGATGACCTCTCCCAAGGGTTGTCAATATGTCAATCCTGTTCGGCTCCTTTAGACAGAATGTTTTCTCCTGCCATTCAGTAAATTGAAGCCCTTTCTCTAGGACTACAAATATAAATTATGGAGCCTGACAATGTTACAGAAACATATTAAACTAAACTAAAATACTACAATCTACAATCAATTATGTCTCAAAGGGCAGTGTCAACGGGAATTTGATGGATGGTCTTCTAATTAAAGGGCATGGGTTTTCTACGGAAGATACTTCAATTTGTAACGTTTGTCAGATGAAATCTGGAACATTTTAACCTATCAAAATTATATATGTTTTGCAAATTACCAGGCTGTCAAAGCTTGCGTCTTCTTATAAATATGCATGGTGCGAATTGTATATCAAAGTCGTATTAAATGTCCCATTGGCTGAGTTATAAAAGGCATAGTCTTACTAAGGAGGATGCCCTGGATTCAAATCCCACCAAGGACAACATCTGCAAGGAGTTTGGATGTTCTCCCCATGTTTGCGTGGGTTTCCTCCGGGTTCTCCGGATTCCTCCCACACTCCAAAGACCTACTGATAGGGAATGTAGATTGTGAGCCCCAAAGGGGACAGTGATGATAATCTAGCGCTATAAAAGCAAAAGCATAATAATAATAATATTCACCAAGTTATTTTAGTTCCCTCTCATTGAAATACTAGATCACGCTTGTCTATCAGAGGGTACAAGCAGAAGAAGATGCCCCTGATTGAACCATCGCTAGAGAGGCAAAAGGTCTTCGCAATGGTATTTGGACTTTCCCTCTGTATTTTATATACAGCAGGTCAATAAAATGCGTCTTGCATTGTACAGAGGTCAGCGGAACGTCCTCTGCATCATTACACGCCTCATAGCATATACTGGAAATGGAACGTTTCCTATTGTAGCCATCGACAATTTTTCTAGATTTTATTTGCTGTGTTAGACCTATGTCACGCTAGATATTAAAAAGAATCAGTCACAGCTTCGTCTATCCACGCGGCATGTTCCTCTCCTACCGCGACATAGGATCTGTAAGTCCTAAATCGACTGTCCAGTAAAAAGAATTCTACTGTTTTCCAAGAGTAGTAAGAAGAGGTGTTTGTCAGTACAGTGACCATACCTGTATCAGCTTACCCCTATTGTCTTGTTGTGCTGTTTGCATGCCACTCACTCGTACTTAAAGGGGTTGTCTGGTATAAAAAAAAAATTCTGAAAAAAGCCTTTTAGAGCCAATAGAGGTATTGGGTCTCCATTTATTATGCAGAGTTATGCAGCACCTACAAAATCCACTGCACTTTATCAATTGGGGCTCACAGTATAAACTTGCTATCATTATGACTTTAGAGTGGGAGAGGAAGCCCACACAAACACAGAGAGAACATACAGGTTCCTTTCAGATGTTGCCCTCAGTGGGATTTGGACCTAGGACCCAAGAGTCACAAAATAACAGTGCTAATCACCGTGCTGACCATGGGGGCCTTCATGTTGTAGCCAGAGAAGGGAGCTACTAAAAAGAGCATCTCCCACTACAACTGCAAACGCCTCAACAAATCCACACATCACCAGGACAGCCTATGTAACTGACCTTCTAGTATGTAAGAGGTTTTTTTTTACCGTTTGGTGTTGCTGTAGAGGAACATTAAGGCTACATAAATGTAGAGTGGCGCATGGCGGCACTCGCCGGTGAGGCACTCGAGAGTGGGTCCTGGCCAGTGTTGATGCCGATAGGGTGTTGAGCCCATGAGGGTCGCCTGTAGCCGGTGGTTTTAGCTGGCCAGGACCATAGGTTTCAGAATTCAATAAAGACTTATGATCTAGAACACAGTTTTTACTTAACGGAAACTTGGTAAGGGTTATATACAAGGAGTAGCAGGTACAAAGTCTTATGGACGTTTCCTTCACAGTGTATACACACAGTATTCTTCCACTGTAGTCTACTTTAGGACTAGTGAGGCACACTGGTTCGCCCTACTTCGTCACTGCCTAGCTTGGAACCACAGTCCTAATCAGCAAGTCTCTCTACCTTCTCAACAATTCCGTGTCCTATTTCTTCCACCACTGGCACCATGGATCCACCACTCAGAACCCTACTAGTCCCACAAATTCAATCCTGTTCATATCGCTTACCTTCAGCATTCTACAACTTAGGGTTTTATTGTAATACGTCATCCTATCCAAGGACCCCTTTTTCTGTTGAAGGCCACTCTGTCTCTTCAGTCACTTCAGGGTCACGCTACTTCTCATTTCCCTTAATCTCCTTTTCTGTAGGTTACCTACAACGGCAGCACTGCTTATAAATACTTCCTACTTGAACTTGTCCCTATCTGCCTAACTACAGGATGCAGTTACTTGCCCTAGCACTAATCCCCTCCCACTATGGGCTAGTCCCAAAAATAACTTTGTTACTCTATTGTCACTTTGTAACTATAGTCAACTCTCTTATCCTACCTATCTTATGTCTTAAGCCCTAAACTAGGTCTACAATTAACACTACTGACATTAGTACATAATATATTTATATATATATCTTTATAATCGTCTAAGGGTCACTTCCGTCTTTCTGTCCTTCTGTCTTTCTGTCACGGATATTCATTGGTCGCGGCCTCTGTCTGTCATGGAATCCAAGTCACTGATTGGTCGTGGCAATGGTCGTGGGCGTTTCGCCACGACCAATCAGCGACGCGCACAGTCCGGAAGAAAATGGCCGCTCCTTACTCCCCGCACTCAGTGCCCGGCGCCCGCATACTCCCCTCCGGTCACCGCTCACACAGGGTTAATGCCGGCGGTAACGGACCGCGTTATGCCACGGGTAACGCACTCCGTAACCGCCGCTATTAACCCTGTGTGACAAAGTTTTTACTATTGATGCTGCCTATGCGGCGTCAATAGTAAAAAAATCTAATGTTAAAAATAATTAAAAAAATAAAAAATCATTATATACTCACCTTCCGGTGGCAAGGATGGTATGCGCGAAGGACCTGCCATGACGTCACGGTCATGTGACCGTTACGTCATGGCAGGTCCTTCTCGCGCAGGCGCGAAGAAGCTGCGGTACCATGGGACAGCGTCAGGAGCAGGTGAGTATTTCATATTCACCTGTCCGCGTTCCATCCGCCGGGCGCCGCTCCATCTTCCCGTCCTCTTGCTGTGACTGTGCAGGTCAGAGGGCGCGATGGCGTTTTAGTGAGCGCACCGCCCTCTGCCTGAACAGTCAGTGCGGAGAGACGGGACGCTGAGGAGCAGCGACGAGAGGTGAGTATGTGATTTTTTTTATTGCAGCAGCAGCATTACATGTGGCACAATGCTGTATGGAGCGTCTATGGGGCCATAAAGAACTGCATGGAGCATTATATGGGGCATCTATGGGAGCATAACTGCATGGAGCATTATATATACTACGTGGCTGGGCAATATACTACGTGACTGGGCAATATACTACGGGGACATGCAGATTCTAGAATACCCGATGCGTTAGAAGCGGGCCACCATCTAATATATATATATATATATATATATATATATATATATATATATATATATATATATATATATATATATATATATATATATATATATATATATATATACACACACACATATATATATATATATATATACATACATACACACACACACACACAAGAGATGCAACACATAGTTACAAAAGAGTAACAAATGTAGATTTACTAAATTTCATTTACAGATGTAGCAAGCATTCTACAAAAGCTCAGCCGCCATGAAGGTTTTTTGAACATTCATGCACAAACCCTAAATTAATAAGCGGCCGATTATGCAGCTTGTGTAGGTGCGCCATGACGTTGCAGGCAATTGTGGTATCGTTGCTGCATCTGTTCACATTGCAGATATTTTCCATGTGCAACCACACATGCCAATGTAATTATCAAATCTGCAGCATGTTAATTTTTATTTGCAGAATTCCCCCCTGGAATGCTCAGGATGCAGTCTGCGGCAATTCAGCAACACAATCTGAGGCAGATCCCGCATGTAACATTTGCATATTTTGCTGTAAATCTGTTGGAACAAATATCTTTTTTGTCATTGGTCAGACCCTACCACGTGCAGATTGTCGTATGGGGCCATGTTCATACGATGACTTCCCAAAGCGCTTTTTTTGCTGAGATTTTCAGAAACAGTAAGCATTATTACAGAATTTTGTAAAATTGCAGCAAAAACCCCAAACATTAAGTGAACTCCGCTCAATCATTATTGTATTTGCTATAACTGGAGAAAAACGAGTTACACTAGGTATGAATAAAGTGAAAAAAAGTTCAAATTTTATTAGAAATACACATAGTATAAGCCAAACATTAGACATAAATGGAGTACAATGGTACATGTGCAAAGATAATACATAAAAGTAACCAGAAAGCCCTCCAATAACCCAAGTCACTTGGAGCCTATCACTCCATATATAAAGTGCGTATGCATAGTATAGGGGCACAGAAAAAGAGTATCCTGCCAAATAAGAGTCTATCTAGTACCACAATGGGAAGATAATTATTTCATAGGGAATTGGCAGTAACTCAGTGCAGACCAATCTATATCTAAAGTGCATATGCATAGTATAAGAGCACAAGGCAATAAGTGTTCTGCCAAACAAAACCCCATCCAGTGCCGCAGTAGGAAGATAAGTGCTTCGTGGGGAGTTGGCAGTCACTTACCGCTGACAGGGGTTGGAGGGTCCTGGGACAGATGTGCAATTAAAAGCATTATTGTATTTGCGCCTGATTTTTTTTTTCATGTTTTTAGTGTTTTGCACCTTTTCTTGCTTGTGCCGTATTGATTTGTTTGCGAAAAAAGAAGAAAGAATTATAAGAAGAAGAAAAAGGGAAGACAAAGAAGGAGAAGAAACAGGAAGAACAAGTAGTAGTCCTAGTAATTTTATTTTGCCACTTTTTGGAAAACAAATGGATTAAATTGATCTAAATTCTGTTTGAACCAACAGCAATTAATATTTATCTATGTTTTATCATTTAGATAAAATATTCTTTGAGGACTAGAAACACTTAAATTAGAGCACTAGACAGGAGGAGCAGCCAGCTGAAGGTTTCTTCAAGTAATGGCTGCTTTTGTCCTTCACCGTTCGAGGTCATTACTTGCGGAAAGCTGGTATACCCACTTGGCAGGCCTGGGAAGCGGTGAGATAATGTATTCGATAGCCAAGGACGGGGAGTGTACAGGTGAGTCAGGATGAGCTAATGCATGGCACGCTGCAATGTCCTCCCCTATATACACATTTCATTGAGACATATCAGATTGCACTGGCTGACCTGCCCACTTAATAAAGGAAAATCAGCAGCATTCATTTTCATGAAATATTAACATTATACACAAAAATGTTCCAGCAGAAGCTTTTTGCCTATTAGACATAATGTAAAGTAGGAGTTGTTCTGCAGCACACGGCAGCAGACGCTACACAAAGAATGGAGATGTGCAGTATTCACATACGGCCACCAACAGAGCTAAGAACTGATAGAGGGGTAGTGTCGGACCCTGAAAGAATAGTTCCGATGGTTAGAAGAAAATAGAAGCAAATATTCATGACATGAGCCAAAATACATGGGACAAATACCAGATCTGAGATTTGATTCAGGGAAAGCAAGAATAGACAGTGCCCATACACTGTTCTGAACTGGGAAATCTCTGAATCAAGTGAGTCGAGAAAACAAGGTCAGAAGTTGAAGATCTGAAGTAGGCAGCTTAAATGCTGAAGCACCAGCTATGCAAAAAATAGAGGGTATATGGACACTATTAGGGTCAATGTTAAGTAAATTTTGGAAGTAACAAGCACCTGTCACCAGGTCAAAAGTGTCCAGTATTTGCTCTTATTTTATTCCTTCTACTCCCGAGTATTATAATTGTCTTTTCGAAATCCAATATACTGTCCCAGAGATATGGGCCCTTTTTGTGCTTATTTTTGTGGTCTTTACAAGAGGGCATGTCTCAAAGGGTAATAGTGCAGAGCAGTCAATAGCTATGCCCCCAGAGAAGAATCCTTTTAGCCACACCTTCTTGGTAGAGACCATAAAAATTAGAAACCAAATTTAATACAAGAAAAAAAAAATACAGAATACCACTTTTGCCATGGTGACATATCTTCTTTAGAGCTCATACTCACTTGTGCGGGACTCGGATGAGTTTCGCACGGCAATACCCGGCACTGCACCAGGCACAGAGGAGTGGAGCGTGCGGCTGCATGTATTCCTATGAGTGCTGGCAGCAGCGCCGGGTATTCACATGCGAGACTCATCCGAGTCTCGCGCAAGTGAGTATGAGCTCTTAAAAGCATTTTTTGTGACTCGGTTTCATTAATAGTTTTAGGCCATTAGTCTGATACATCCTCTATGTATCACAGTACATATTAAACTGCAGAATGAGATAACAATGACTTCCGTCAGCAACATTGATCTGATGGCAGGGTCCATACTCTATCTTTCATTTTCTAATTCATCATCTAAGTTGATTTAGGACCAGCTGAAAGTTAAACTTTCAGTTGCTCATAAATTGGCTAAGAGTCTGCTTTGTACTATGATACACTGAGGCTGTAGAAGACAAAACTGTCTACAATTTTTAGCGAGATCCTACTGAAAAAGAAAACATTTTAGCCTAAAAAATAAATACACTTAAAGGGAACCTGTCACCCCCCCCCCTTCCAGGCGTTTGAAACTAAAAGAGCCACCTTGTGCAGCAGTAATGCTGCATTCTGACAAGGTGGCTCTTTTAGTTATTGGTGCTGCAACTGCAGAAATAATCAGTTTTGTAATTTGTCCCAAATACCTTTCTTCAGACAAGGAGGCAGGCGTTTCCCCCCTGCTGCAGATGCCAGCCGTCACTCAAATCCTCTTGGCGCCGCCTCCTCATGACTGTTTTGAAATGAGCCGGCGCCTGCGCTCTTTTCTCCTGCCTTGGGCAGGCGCAGTGAGCGCTGCCCGTCCTCTGTCCTCATATGCAGTCTAGCTGACTGCGCCTGTGCAGCCGCCCTGCCTGTGAATCCCAGCCCCACAGTGAGAATAAATCAGAAGACACTGCGGGGCTGGGATTCACAGGCAGGGCGGCCGCACAGGCACAGTCAGCTAGACTGCATATGAGGACAGAGGACGGGCAGCGCTCACTGCACTTGCCCAAGGCAGGAGAAAAGAGCGCAGGCGCCGGCTGATTTCAAAACAGCGATGTGGAGGCGGCGCCCGGCGCCAAGAAGATTTGAGTGAC
This sequence comes from Ranitomeya variabilis, assembly GCF_051348905.1. Taxonomy (NCBI): domain Eukaryota; kingdom Metazoa; phylum Chordata; class Amphibia; order Anura; family Dendrobatidae; genus Ranitomeya; species Ranitomeya variabilis. The sequence continues at coordinate 328,453,007 of NC_135235.1, read as the reverse complement.
GGCTGTGTGGCGTCTGCAGCAGGGGGGGAAAGGCCTGCCTCCAGGACTGAAGCAAGGTATTTGGGACAAATTACAAAACGGATTATTTCTGCAGTTACAGCACCAATAACTAAAAGAGCCACCTTATCAGAATGCAGCATTACTGCTGCACAAGGTGGCTCTTTTAGTTTCAAACGCCTGGGGGGTGACAGGTTCCCTTTAAGTGACAAAAATGGCCCAAATGATGTCTATTTCCATTACGATGTGGCCAAGTAAATCAAGCTGTTCCATGTTTTCGGTCTCTCTAGTGGGCAATCTCACCATGTCGTCCATAAGGCTGAGACGTGTATGAAGCGAAGATACCTTTCTACCAAACTTCAATAGTTAAAAAAATCAATAATTGCCCTCACCTCTCCACTGTGATTAACGTTCCTGAAACATCACTTAGGGTCTAAATCGTGACCGAGTAGGTTTGTGAACCTCAACACTTTTAGTACTTAGTTTTTTACTCTTACTAATGATCTCTTCGTAGATGCCTGTGAGCAGCCATTTAGTCTCTGCAACGGTTCCTATAAAACCTACATGTAATTGTATTAATTAGCCCCAATTATAACGTTCTAATAATATGAAATCATTCAGACACCGACGGTCCTGTGAATAAGGTCACATCCGTACTGCTAACATTCTTGTATAAAGGAAAAGCAGAAGCTCTGCAGAACACATAGGCCTGGTAACCCCCTACATGTCTAGGTAGTACCGGCCGAGGAGCGCAGACAATTCACAATATGATTAGACTGTTATCTTGTGGAGGATAAATTAAAATGTATAGATTTGTACTCTGTCTTGTGTTGGTGCGCTCATTGGGTTCAGGTGCACATTGCCGCAGATACCCAGTGTGTGGCGCCGAGCGATAGATTCCATTTCTTCTCTTCTCCTGACTCTAATCTACTAAATGAAGGAAATGTGAGTCAACTCACGCATTTCTAGTTTAGATACGGTCTTTTTCATTTACGGTTCCCACAAGTGGAAACTGCCATAAATCCGGCAGCCCACCCCTATGCTTTCTTATCCATCCCTTTCGTATAGATAAATGAATCTCTTCCTTTCTATCCTTGCCACTTATTTTCTTTGCTTGAAGCTGTCTGTTCTGCTCCAATTATCCCTACCACTCCCTGGTAAAGTGATGACTTCAACTGCAAACCTTAATAGAGGCCACTCCACTGTGACCGTGATCCATTGTCCAGCGATAACCATGGATTCTGGGTAACCAGACCTAATCACACTCCTTACTGGGGTGGTTAACTGTGACATAGCTTTCCAAAGAAGATGGCACTGAGGACTTTCCAACATATGAGAAGATGGGAAGATATGTCTAGACAAAGCATAAGAATATTCTTATGTATTATGTACATGGAAGAAACCGGAACGGATAAAGATAAATGTCCAACCTAGAACACATGCAATGCTCCTCTTAGCTGCCATTGTAACAAAAGGATCTATGTATCTACAGTATCTATCATTTATGCTGTACTGTATTTATCTCTCTCATATCTATCTCTTATCATCTAATTATCTATTAACTATCATATCAATCTATTATCTATCTCATATCTATCTATAGATCTATCTATCATCTATTATCTATCTGTTATCTATCTATCATCTAGCTATCATCTATCATCTACTATAGATCTTTCTATCATCTATTATCTATATATGTATGTATCTATCATCTATCTATCTATCTATCATCTATCTATCTATCTGTTATCCATCTATCATCTTGTAATAATTATAGTGGATAACTCAGGAGACTCTTTGTGTGGAACAAGACAACTACAGGACACAGTTTTATAAGTGGTAAAGTCTATATTATCACGGTGATTCAAACAGGTGCAGAGAAAAACTCAAGTCCACAACACTTGGTGTAAATATTAAACGCAGCTTAACAGTCTATAGGAAACTTCAGAGGAAAATGCAATCACACAGAAAGTCTATGAAGCACAATTATTCTTGAGGATACTTGACACGAATAAATCCTTGTCTTAGTCCATGCACAGATAGATATGCTTATAAGGCAGTTCAAATCATATCTTAGCTCAACCAGGGAGGCCTGGGTAAAAGTCTCAGGTTTTTGCAGAGCAGCATCAGCTTACATGTCCAGCAAATGCAGATAGAAGTAAACACGAGCAGCAGATGAAGAAACTGGTGTACTCAGCAGGAACTCAGAGCAGAGTAGCAGGATCACCACACAGGTTCACAGGAGCAGGTGTATAGCCAGGGAGTAATCAGAGGTCAGGGGCTGGATGTAAGGCAGAATACTCTAGCACAGACTGAAGGCTGGGGTGGAGTTTTATAGCAGGAAGACACAGTGCACATGAGACCAAAGACGCCATCTTGGAAAAGGGCAGTAATGCACAAAAGGTAATAAAAAATGTTCAGAGTCCTGACACATTCATCTATCATCCAGCTATCTATCATCTATCTATCTATTTATCATCTATCTATCATCTATTATCTATCTATCTATCTATCTATCTATCTATCGTCTATCTCATATCTATCACATATCGATTATCTATCTTCTATTTATCTTTAGAAAAATAAGCAGCGCTCCTAATGATATAAAAGTGAAGGACTTTTTATTAATCCTGTAGCAACATTTGGTTTTATAACAAAACATTTCCTTTTGGCTTGAGAAAGGTTCTGTTATGGAACAGAAACGTTGCCACAAAACGTTGTTAATAAAACGTCCTTCACTTTTATAACATCATTAGGAGTGCTGCTTATTTTTCAATTTACATTATACTGGACTAAAAGGGTAAAAGTCCAAAAAATATTTTTGGTGCTGCTTTGCTATATTTTATATTCTTACTACATATTTTTTCTATTTATATATCTCTGTTTATTATCTATCTCAAATACAGATGAGTAGATCAAAATTCTTGAAATATGGGATAGTAAAATAGATAGATAGACAGATATAAGATAAATAGAGGACAAATATGGGTGTCACACACGTGGATCGTAGACCCACCGTTCCACAATCCAGGGGGTTCCAGGCTCAGGTACCACCAATGTGGCTTGAGATGTACGTATCATGGATAACAGGAAAAGGTTTGGGTTCAGACTAGACTGGTTCAACAACAGGTACAAGGTCTAACAGAATAGGTTCAGGAACAGGTTCAGGAATAGATTCAGGGACCTGACAACTAACCAGCTGGAACAAACTCTAACACTAAAAAGAGGAGAATGCATTACGTACTAGATGTCTCCCAGCTGTTGGCTGGGGGCAGATTCAGAGTTCTCGTGCTACCCCTTTAAGAAGCAGGGAGCGTGCGCGCCCACTAAGGGCACTGCCGGGAGACCCGTGTACCATGCGCGTGCCCAGGAGCAGGAAGCTACGGCAGAACAGGGAGACACCGCTGAGCGGCTGTGGGAATGTCGGCAACATGCAAGGATACCATTATTGGCAGTACAATGGGTTAGATAGAGAAGACAGAAAAAGAAGAACAAAAGAAAAAACAAAATGATGTGAACACTCAAAATAATATAACAAATGTACAAAAAATATTTTGTTGGAAAACAAGAAACATACATTTCTCTTAATAATAAAGACCATAATTTAAAAACTGTATTTTGTGTTTAGTTGTGTTATCTTCGTCTAATATTCAAATTTGTTTGGTGATCTGAAGCATAGGAAATCAGGAAGGGGGCAAACATTTTTCACACAATTGTACATAAAAAAATGTTTGTTTGATGTCGGTATTTTACAGTTAATGACCAGGAGAAGCGAAGATTTTTTTAAATTTTATTTAAAAAACTGACAGAGGCCAAAAATGATTTTGGCATTCTGAATAAAAACTACAGATCACATATGAGAATAAAACACATATGGGAGAGACTACAAAATGAAAGTAAATTTTAGATTTCCAACAAAGATTGTATTTCACTGTAATGAGAGTGTGAGAGCCAGGTGAAGTTGTGCCCATAATGCAATCCTCCTAGTCCAAAGTCCGCACTCCTTATATTATTGCTGCCCAGGAGCCGCATATTCTGTCCATTATATTTTTTTATTACAATATATTCTTACTTTAAACAGTGGAGAACATAAGTATTTGATACACTGCGGATTTTACAAGTTTTCGCACCTACAAAGAATGGAGATGTCTGTAATTTTTATTACAGGTACACTTCAACTGTGAGAGACAGAATGTAAAAATAAAATACAGAAATCACATTGTATGATTTTTACATAATTAAATTGCATTTTATTGCATAAAATAAGTATTTGATCACCGACCAACCAGCAAGAATTCTGGCTCTCACAGACCTGTTAATTATTCTTTAAGAAACCCTCCTACTCTGCACTCATTACCTGTATTAATTGCACCTGTCTGAACTTGCTACCTGTATAAAAGACAGCTGACCACACACACAATCACTCCCCAGCTCTCCACCATGGCCAAGACCAAAGAGCTGTGTAAGGACACAGGAACAAAATTGTAGACCTGTACAAGCCTGGGATGGGCTACAGGACAATAGGCAAGCAGCTTGGTGAGAAGGCAACAACTTTTGGCACAATTATTAGAAAATAGAAGAAACACAAGATGACTGTCAATCTTCCTCGGTCTGAGGCTCCATGCAAGATCTCACCTTTAGGGTAAGAATGATTCTGAGAAAGGTCAGGAATCCGCCTACAACTACACGAGAGGACCTGGTCAATGACCTGAAGAGAGCTGGGTCTCAAACATCACAGTTAGCAACACACTACACCATCATGGATAGAAATCTTGCAGGGCTCGCAAGGTCCCCCTGCTCATGCAAGCACATGTCCTGGCCCGTTTGAAGTTCACCAATAACCATCATGATGATACAGAGGAGGCATGGAAGAAGGTCATGTGTTTAAATGAAACCAAAATCAAACTTTTTGGTATCAACTTCACTCGCTGTGTTTGGAGAAAAAAGGATGAGTACAACCCCAAGAACACAGTCCCAACTGTGAAGCATGGTGGGGAAAATATTATACTTTGGTGGTACCTCTCTGCAAAGGGGACAGGATGAATGCACTGTATTGAAGGGCGGTCATGTATCATGAGACTCTGGCTAACAACTTCTTTCCCTCAATAAGACCATTGAAGATGGGTCGTGGCTGAGTCTTCCAGCATAAAAATGACCCGAAACATACAGTCAGGGCAGCTAAGGAGTGGCCGTGTAAGAAGCATTTCAAGGTCCTGGAGTAGCCTAGCCAGTCCCCAGACCGGAACACAAAATAAAATCTATTGAGGGAGCAGAAACTCAATGTGGCCCAGCAACAGCCCTGAAAACTGAAAGATCTGGAGAAGATCTGTATGGAGGAGTGAGCTAAAATCCCTGCTTCAGTGTGTGCAAACTTGGTTCTGAACTACAGGAAACATCTGACCTCTGCAAGTGCAAACAAAGGTTTCAGTACCAAATATTAACGTCTGTTTTTCTACTGTATAAAATACTTATTTCATGCAATAAAATGCAATTCATGATATAAAAATCATACAATGTGATTTTCTGGATTTGATTTTTAGATTCTGTCTCTCACAGTTGAAGTGTATCTACGATAATAATTATAGACCTCTCCATTCTTCGTAGGTGGGAAAACTTGCATAACCGGTAATATATCAAACACTTATTTTCCCCAATGTAAGTAGCATTCTTGTATATATGCAAACCAAGCATTTCCAGAAGCAAATAAGCAAACACCACGGATGATAGACTTTATCAGTTTGTACCATGAGTAGTTTCTAGGACATTGCACTCACCTCCTATATAAACACAATGCTCTGCGCTCCGACACTGACTGTGGCCGGTGACCTCCACCAGTCATGGGCTACTCTGCTGCCAAACTTCTCACATTGTTATCCAACCTGCAATGTTCACTTACATACATTGTACCAATATTAACTCTCTACAGATAAATGGAGGTCTGGACGCTTGGTCATTAAAATACTGGACCTGCACTCTCTCAGTCATTATGTACCTCCTTTAGAAATGTACGGCGCAGCAATGCAAATTCTCACACCCTGCACATGTTAATAATGGCAACACCCATTTAACCTCACAATTCGTTATGTACAGTAACATTATAGAATATTTCATACATCTTGCTGTGAATAGTAAAATGTAATGGCCATACGGCAAGGTGAACATGGGCTGCCATAACTTTTAGCAATTTAGGCTAGTTTCACACTAGCGTTTGTAGCAGCTGCGGAGGGCTGCGGACTTCCTCCGTGAAGCCCCGCCCTCGGCCGCACCTCCCCCGCTAGCTCCGCCTATTTCTGCATGCGGCCTGTGTATCGTTTTGACGATGCGGAAAAAAATAAATTTCTAAAGGCTGCGTCCTACGCTGGTCGCCACATCGTCAAAACGACGCATGCGGAAGCATCCACATACAGCGGCATGACCTGCGTACCTAATGTTAAAGATAGGTACACAGGCCGCATGCAGAAATAGGCGGAGTTAACGGCCGAGGGCGGGGCTTCACGGAGGAAGTCCGCAGCTCTCCGCAGCTGCTACAAATGCTAATGTGAAACAGGCCTTAGAGGGCTGCTGTGGGCACTAGGGAAGTGAGGGGACTGCTGTGACAACTAGGGAAGGGATGGGGTTGCTGTGACCACTAGGGAAGTGAGGGGGGCTGCTGTGACCAAGAGGGAAGTGAGGGGGCTGCTGTGACCACGAGGGAAGTGAGGAGGCTGGTGTGACCACGAGAGAAGTGAGGAGGCTGCTGTGACCAAGAGGGAAGTGAGGGGGCTGCTGTGACCACGAGGGAAGTGAGGAGGCTGGTGTGACCACGAGAGAAGTGAGGAGGCTGCTGTGACCACTAGGGAAGTGAGGTGGGCTGCTGTAACCACCAGGGAGGAGGGCTGTTGTAACCACTAGGGAAGTAAGGGGGAGACCACTAGGGAAGTGAGGGGGCTTCTGTGACCACTAGGGAAGTAAGGGGGCTGCTGTGACCACTAGGGGTGAAGGGACTGCTGTGACCACTAGGGAAGTGAGGGGGCTGCTGTGACCACTAGGGAAGTAAGGGGGCTGCTGTGACCACTAGGGAAGTGAGGGGGCTGCTGTGAGAAGTAGAGAGAAGAGTGGATTGCTGAAACTACAGAGGAATTGAGGGAGGCTGCTTTAATTACAGGGAAAGTGAGAAGAGTCTGCTGAGATTACTATGGAAGTGGGAGCATTTGTTGATGCATTGGGAACTTGGGGTTAATATAGAAATCATGAGGCTCCAAAGCAAAAGTCCTAATTTGGTCCCCCCTACTGTCACCTCCAAAAATATATTTGGAGTAGGTGGGCTTTTACCTACTGCACAGGCACAACAATTATTCCTTTGCTGCAGCCTCTTAGTGTTCTCACCCAATACAGTACCCCATTTATGGTAGAGTTTGGTGCCGCCCTAAATACTCCCCCACTCACAGTATGATATCCTCACAGTGAACTCCCCCACACAGTTTGATACCACAGAGGCACCAAACACACAAATTATGATGCCCTCATAATTTCTCCACATACAGTATTACCCAAACATCCCTTCTCATAATATCATGGCTCCTACAGCCCCTCACATACAGTTTGATTGCCCCCAACGACCTCCACACACAGTATGATGGTCCATACAGCCACAACCACACATTATCATGGGCTCCACTTAGTATAATCCCGCCAAACACAATATGATGGCCATCCACAGCCCACAGGCAGTATGATGGCCTCTACACAATATAATTTCCCCCCATTCAGTATCATTTCCCTACACACACAACATCATGGTCTACATAGTACTAAGACTAAAATAATAAAACTACTTACTGAACTAGCCCCAGTCCCCCAATGTGCTGTTCTTCTCTGTGCCCTGTGTGGACTGACGCACCACACAACGGGTGCAATCTAGTGACTTTATCGGCCTGCTGCACTGAGACTCAGATGCACAGGCTGTATGGTGGCCCAAGCACCTGGTGACGCCCTGTTACACCATTGTGTCCAATGGTATCTGTAGGCAATTACTTTTCCCACCTCCCCAATGCACATGAATGCTCAACTGAACTGAGAGTTCACGCTTTTTGAATAGGTAAAGAAGATAACAAAAGAATCGACCACTGATAAACTAACTGCCCAATCCTTCTCTTCACAACATCATCTGTTGAGTAAGACTCAGGAGCCCCCCATGCACATGACATGGTTGGCCGGTTTGAGAAAACCAATATTTCGTTATTCCGCTCTCGCAACTGAATGCACAATAGACTGAGATGGCGATCAGCTTAATCGACAGCTATCTCATTAGTATGGCTGGCTCAGAATTGTGACGTATTGTTTATTATCTGATGTGTTTATTACTGATTGACTCTAGTAGAGACATCTCCCCTAAAACCAAAAGGATAGAACGCTGAAATTATAGTCAATCCTTCACTCCCTTGATATCTTCTGTTGGGTGGGAGTTAGGAGACATCATACCCTTCAGATCATCGGCCGGTCCTGCCTAAAAGGATGGATTCAGACTTTTTTTATCATGTGTCTGAGGGTCTTTCCAGATTTGTTAAAGGTACCGTCACACTAGGCGATATCGCCAGCAATCCGTGACGTTGCAGCGACCTGGATGGCGATATCGCTGTATTTGACACGCAGCAGCGATCTGGATCCCGCTGTGAAATTGCTGGTCGCTGCTAGAAGGTCTGCACATTATTTGGTCGCTAGGTCGCCGTGTATCGCCGTGTTTGACAGCAAAAGCGACGATACCAGCGATATTTTACACTGGTAACCAGGGTAAACATCGGGTTACTAAGCGCAGGGCCGCGCTTAGTAACCCGATGTTTACCCTGGTTACCAGCGTAAAAGTTAAAAAAACAAACAGTACATACTCACCTGCGCGTCCCCCAGCCTCTGCTTCCTGACACTGACTGAGTGCCGGCCCTAAACTGAAAGTGAAAGCAACAGCGGTGACGTCACCGCTCTGCTGTTAGGGCCGGAGCTCAGTCAGCGTCAGGATGCAGAGGCTGGGGGACGCGCAGGTGAGCATGTACTGTTTGTTTTTTTAACTTTTACGCTGGTAACCAGGGTAAACATCGGGTTACTAAGCGCGGCCCTGCGCTTAGCAACCCGATGTTTACCCTGGTTACCCGGGGACCTCGGCATCGCTGGTCGCTGGAGAGCGGTCTGTGTGACAGCTCTCCAGCGACCACACAGCGACGCTGCAGCGATCGGCATTGCTGTCGCTATCGCTGCAGCGTCGCTTAGTGTGACGGTACCTTAAGGCTCAGCTTCTAGAATAATTGAAAATGTTCCTTCAGCATAAAATCCTTGTCCTAGAGATACTTGTGCTTCCTTTGTAATTGCTTTGGTGTCCTTGCTTTATTTTAAATGACGTAAGCAAATTCTCGATGCATAAAAATCTACTTCTATTCCTGGTGCATGGCCCACCAACCTATTTGGCATCCGTTTATGAAACTGTGTTTGGACCATACATTATAGTCTATTCCCTACATTGTAAATTTGTCACTTCGCAATAAAAAGCAAAGTGTAATTTTACCAGAGAAAGTGTTCGCTCCATCATGTGATTCTGATTAGTCTTCAAAAATATCAGCTGCAAGACTGAAAATGACTCCCACCCGTAAAGGTGCCAGTTTAATAGAAAGCCACAGCTTAATGAACTGGAATTAAACAGGACCAGCCTTTCCGCATGACTAAAATATTAATGGAGAAAAGTCTTACCGAAGCTCAATAACACTGAAGACAAAAATTCTATGTGGGTGGCAGATTATACTCGTACCGTAAAGCCCCATTTACACGGGCAGAAAATCCAGTGTGCTGAACAACGATATAAGCTTGTGATCGAGCAATAAATGAGTGCTCGTTTGATTGGCAGACATTCACATTGGGCAAAGACTGGAAATGAACGTTTGTGCAAACAATCTTTCCGAAATTTCCCAAAATATATTTATTTTAAATAATAGTTTATTTTCTGTTTATTATACTTAAATATTGAAATATCGTTACATCTCCCCATGTTAAGGGTACATTTCTATAGGCAAATTTCTTACTATAAAAGTTGATGGTGATTATTTAACTGCTCTTTAAGATATGATCATGCAAACTTTATAGTGATTTACATAAGAAGATGTGCAGCAGATTATTTTTTAGGAAGCATAAAAAATGAGATGAGTCTACAAACAAGCTACCAACCAGCTGTCACGACACAGCTGTCATGTGACCCGGGACCAGGGGCTCCTTCCCTGTCACTAACACTAGGGGGTGCCCTAGCTCACCCTATTCCCCGGGATACTTCTGAAGGTGAAGATGCCGGGGCTGCCACCTTTGCCTTATCTCCTGAGTTAGCCCTCTGTCTGTTCTCTTTCCCCACCCAGGGAAGAGGGGCACTACTGTGCACCACAGTACACCAACCAGAAAAAGAAGGGAACACAAACAAAGGTTAACTGAAAAGATCAGGCATACAAATATTCACTCACTTATAACAGAGGATTGCATCAGGGAGTGGAGGTTGGGGAAAAAAAAAAGTAGATGAGGGAAGGGAATTATCACACTTACAAACCACACAACAGTCACAGATAACTCCTCCAAATCTCCTTCGAATATAAACATCTCTCCTCCAAGCCATGTAGCAAATGCTAGCTCTGACATGGATTAGAATTGGGACCCAGATTATTAAATGGAATTGGAGTGGCTAACCGAGCTCAGCTGAGAGCTCAGAGTTTCCAACATAGCCGATTAACCCTTGTACTGCCAAAAGAAATAAACACCATTAAAACGAAGGAGAAGTGCTTTTTCTAAGCCCAGGAGTAGGAGCAATCAGATGCTGCAGTGTTCTGGTTCCTCTCTGTTGTGGTAGCTGCTTGACACCAGCGCTCCTCGGCTAATGAGTCAAAAGGTCAATAATTATGAATGATTGCTTCTCGTTTGGCCCATTAAAGACCTGATTAAAAGGGCTTTTACCCAATGTAACCAAATTCTAAACAAATAATTCATCTGGGCATGTTCTATAATTAACATATAGTTTGTATACTTCCTTTGTCCACCCTCTTGGCATGTAAACCATAGACGACATCACCTTCTGCTTTACAAGAAGGATTACAGAGGCAAACGTTCCGAGAGTTATTATGCCAACATGTCCCACATTTACAGCAATAAGGAAGCCTTTTGTTCCTTGTTCTAGACTTCCTGTGATGTCCAATACAACTAAGAGCCTACAGAACGGATATGTTATTATTTATTTCAGCAGACGCGGCACAGTCCTCTGCCACCCTATTTAATAACACTACGAGAGGAAGCGATCTGGGGCATCGTAGATAGGGAAAGCTCCCAGCCATGATAATAATTGTTTTTAACTGGCTCTTCTGGTTTATAGAGGCAAAATGTTTCATGACATTCCTGTCTGAAGAACTAGGACAGATTGCGCTATAAAGCTGATGGATGTTACAGTTGTCTGCCACTTGACTGTATTTTCCACCTAGTAAGCTTGTATTGATTGCAAGGAGAAGCTGTGTTGGCCTTCTATAAAGTTTTTCCCAGCATGTAAGGCCTGGAAATGGAAATAAGATTGTGAGCCAGTGGGGGGGAACTGAAGTTAATATTTTTTAGACAAGGTTTCTGAAAAAATAATGCGAAATTATATCAACCTCTGGCATGCCAATGACTTTATACTAGTGATGAGCGAATATACTCGTTACTCGAGATGTCTCGAGCACGCTCGGGGGTCCTCGGAGCTCGGAAATTTAGTTTTTCTTGCCGCAGCTGAATGATTTACATCTAATAGCCAGCATAAGTACATGTGGGGGTTGCCTGGTTGCTAGGGAATCCCCACATGTACTTATGCTGGCTAACAGATGTAAATCATTCAGCTGCGGCAAGAAAAACTAAATCTCCAAGCACTAAAAAATACTCGGAGGTCACCAAAGCATGCTCGAGAAATCTCTAGTAACGAGTATATTCGCTCATCACTACTTTATACCTGTAGTTAAAATGTAGAAGACAATTAGATAAAAGTGAACTAACTTGTTGAATATGACTTCTTGGCACATATTAAAGGGAATTTGTCAGGAGGTTTTTACCTTCCTTATCTGATAGAAGTATGACGTCGGGGCTGAGACCCAGATTCCAGCGATGTATTACTTACTAGGCTGCTTCATGCACTTTTGATAAAAAAAAGTTCTTTGCTGCAGATCTTAGTAGTTCACGTAGTGCAGAGCTTTGTATAACCCCGCCCACACCACTGATTGGCAGCTTTCTGTGTACTGTACTTAGGCAGAAACCTGCCAATCAGTGGTGGGGGCGGGGTTATACAGAGCTTATGAATGTGGAGGACTACATAGCAGCAGTGTTACTAGTCCGATAGAGATAAAATAACTGTTTTATCAGCCGGAGTTTATCTCTTTCTGTACATTATTCTGTTCTCAGATTGTGTGGTAAGAATCTTCTGACAGATTCCCTTTAATAGTAAAATGCAAATATAAAAATAAAAGTCTAAATGTATTAATTATCTAATTACTACAAAAGTCCCATAATCGTATAACTTAAAAATCCCTGATATATAGTGATTTGTAACAGGATCTGGTCAGTGCACTCCATAGAAAATAGGACATCAGTGATTATACTGATACAGTGCCAACTTCTGCTCTCTATATCCAAGGTATGGGAACACACGCACAGACACGCACGCGCACAGACACACATGCGCATACTCACGCACAACTTGGTGAACAGAAAGCTATGTGGACACGCTGTGGATTTTGCTGCGGATCCGCAGCGGTTTTGACGCTGCGGATTCGCTGCAGTTTTCTATGAGTTTACAGTACCATGTAAACTTATGGAAAACAAAATCCGCAGTGCACATGCTGTGGTAAAAACGTGCGGAAATGCTGCGTTGTTTATTCCACAGCACGTCAATTCTTTGTGCGGATTCCGCAGCGGTTTACACCTGTTCAATAGGAATCCGCAGGTTTAAAACCGCAGGTGGAATCTGCACAAACACCACGGTAAATCAGTGGTAATTCCGCAGTAAATCCGCAGGTAATCTGCAGTGCGGTTTACCTGCAGATTTACAAAAACATGTGCGGAAAAATCCGGAGAGATCCAACCTACATATGCACATACCCAAAATGTAGACAATGGGTGATCTTTAGTTTGAACAAGTAACTATATTTGTAAGTGAGAGTGTAAGGAGCTTAACTATTATTACACACACAAAAAAATAGATGAAAATGATCCCCCATGCCTTATATCATACTGATCGGTAAGTTGAACTAAAGCAGCAGTACACAAAGTTTCTTAGGATGACCATAAACTTCACTGACCATGTGGGAGAAGGGAATTTTTCCTCGAGAAAAAAAAACAAAACAGGTTGAGCATTTCGGAACATAACTGCCAATCCTTAGGGAGGCCAACATATACATTAGCTGGTCTGCCAGTTCCAGTTTTGGCCAACTTTTATCCAATGACCTTTTTTAAGGTCTCCATACACATTACACTAACATGGCCTGGCTCGGCTGACAGTCTAATGTGTAAGTGGTATTCGTGACTCTCCCCCGACAGATGATGTCCGGCATGTCCGATGGAGGAGTCAGGAGAGATATCTGTTGCCTGAAGGATGAAAATGATCTACAATTACTTCACTTTTGAGGACTTCTGATCAGCACCTTTATCCTCACATGTAAAGCGCCATGGAATAAATGGCACTATAATAATAAATAATAACAACAACACAATAGACAATAATAGGATCAGGCAACAGAAGATCATGGTGCTACAGGAATGTCTTTATACACAAGTATCTCTTATTGGTACATTAGTGTACCATTTCCTAGGATTTACAAAATAGCACATTATGTCCAAATAGTAACTGGAATGCCAAAGACTACAAGTGCAGGAGAAAAGCAAAAAAGACTGTTGGCATGGTTTGGTTTAGCCTCCTGCTCCCTCCTCTGCCCTGGTCGGCATGGTTTGGTTTAGCCTCCTGCTCCCTCCTCTGCTCTGGTCAGCATGGTTTGGTTTAGCCTCCTGCTCCCTCCTCTGCTCTGGTCGGCATGGTTTGGTTTAGCCTCCTGCTCCCTCCTCTGCTCTGGTCAGCATGGTTTGGTTTAGCCTCCTGCTCCCTCCTCTGCTCTGGTCGGCATGGTTTGGTTTTGCCTCCTGCTCCCTCCTCTGCTCTGATCGGCATGGTTTGGTTTAGCCTCCTGCTCCCTCCTCTGCTCTGGTCGGCATGGTTTGGTTTAGCCTCCTGCTCCCTCCTCTGCTCTGGTCGGCATGGTTTGGTTTAGCCTCCTGCTCCCTCCTCTGCTCTGGTCAGCATGGTTTGGTTTAGCCTTCTGCTCCCTCCTCTGCTCTGGTCAGCATGGTTTGGTTTAGCCTTCTGCTCCCTCCTCTGCTCTGGTCGGCATGGTTTGGTTTTGCCTCCTGCTCCCTCCTCTGCTCTGGTCGGCATGGTTTGGTTTTGCCTCCTGCTCCCTCCTCTGCTCTGATCGGCATGGTTTGGTTTCGCCTCCTGCTCCCTCCTCTGCTCTAGTCGGCATTCCTTTCCTCCTGCTTCCAGAATGGCCGCCACTGTGACATGGGAAGTTCAGTGGGAAGTCTAAACCACAGAAGTGTGGAGCTGCAGGCATTGAGCCCATGCATATAAAATGTATATATTTCATTTTCAGTCCCAGGGTGGAGGATCACTATAATGTTCTTGGCCTACAACTCCAAACTTCACATCTCCTATTAAAGTCGTAAATCTCCACAATGTCCCCAAAACTCTGTAGCAATTTCTGTCTGGTGCTCGGATTTATTGAACTAATATTCTTGCATCAATCTGTTCGGTTTTTCGATTTCTGCTCTTAAAAAAACTAATATTACTCTCAGCAAATAGCCAGAAGTGATGCAATGATTGCAAAATATCTCCCATTTGTATGGGGTGAATGATGGTGAAATCCACACAGTTAGCCAGAAAACACTTTGTGGAGGCCTCGGATTCTTAAGTGAAGTTCTGCTATAGAGAAACTTATTAAAGGAACTCATCAACTCCAGAAACGTTAGTTACTTGCAAATACAGTGGTGATCTGCAGGTTTAGATGATGCCTGGCTGATTGAATCTGGATTATAATTTCTCAAATTCTCACGATAGCGACTTATCGTTCACGATAATTGTGTAATGGGACTGGGTCAAGCGACTGAACAATGTGTCCAAAAACAAACATCCATTGTGCGTGCAATCGTTTAGGAGGAGCGAAAAAATTATCATTCAACTTTGGAAAATTGTATAATGTAAATGGAGATTGTTCTATAATTTGATTGACCTAAAGGAGGAGGAGAAATTCAAGTCCCCAACAGACTGACCATGCTCCAAGGCAATAAATAGTTCAAGGGCAGAGGAATCATTGGAACCAATAAATATTTGGGATTATTGAACATTTTTCTGCTTTTCTAATTGATTACATTTTGTTTATACAGAATCGACGGCAATGTTTGTACAATATTCAAAATATGGGAATGACACGGAATACACATCATCCACTTCAGATTCTCTGTGTGTGAACACACTGCTCCCATTTCCGTGTTACAATGTAACCAACGCTATTCAACCATCTCACTCGCGCTTTTCGTCCTGTGTAAACACTTGTCAGATGTTTGCTAGTCGGCAGTTACGATCATTGTTCAGACGATTATCTGCTTGTGCAAATGAGCCCTTATTGGAGCAGCAACTAGTGGGAAAAAATGGTATATCCTCCCTGCAGCCGCTCATTTCTAGTCATCGGGGCGGTGCAGAGAGCGGCCACAGTCACTGCTAACTTTACTGTGACCGCAATGAAATCATTCTCCGGAACTTTCACCGACAACCTGCTCTGCAGTGTGTGTGCAGCGTGCGTGTGCTGTACAGGCTGTCAATCAATGTGCAGGGAACCGATTACGGTGCATTCAATGTATAGTATAGTGCATGGTGATTGTACCTGCTCCCTGTACCGCCCCCATGACTGGAAGCCAGCAGGTACAGGGAAGATAGAAGTTCACTTTCTCCCTGTAGCCGCTTATCCAGATGATTTAAATGCTGTTCAACAGCAGATTACCCCTATACCTGCAGGTTAACATTGTTCTGGAGGTGAGAGGTTCCCCATAAATATATTGGGACATCATGGACAATACACTTATATTCCTATAATCTGACATCAGTGCTGTTTGACGTGTGCTTAAATATAAATCGATTCATACAGGAGCTCTTATGTGTGTCCATACACATTACAAGAACATATCTGGTTATTTTCTACTGTAAAATGTCCATTACGATTTCATTCTTGCTGCAGTAAGACCCCAGTGACTGTGCCATATAGGAAATGGGCTTATTATGGGCATTATTTGGGGCACTTGCATGATTAACACTCCCTTATATAAGCTTTTCCTTCTCTTTAAAACTGCAATCACACCCTGTGGCCAGAAACGCTGCACTGCCATCTTTTTACAGCTCCCCTGAATCACTTCACTTTGCAGGTGAATGTGCCAAGACACTTACCGTATGGGTTGTCCAACTGTGACCCTACACAATTATTTTTGGTAGAAAAGTCCCCTAAAAATTAATTAATCACAGAGTCCCCGGTCATTGTGATCTGCGCAGAACGTGGCAGGTAAATGTTTGACTGCTCAGCAGGGCCCCCAAACAAGAAATGAAGCATTGCAGATGAGGTTACATATAAAGTGGGTGCGGAAAGTATTCAGACACCTTTAAATTTTTCACTCTTTGTTTCATTGCAGCCATTCGGTAAATTCAAAAAAGTTCATTTTTTTCACATTAATGTACACTCCGCACCCCGTGTTGACTGAAAAAAAAAACCCAGAAATGTGGATATTTTTGCAAATTTAATAAAAAAGAAAAGCTGAAATTTCACATGGTCATAAGTATTCAGGCCCTTTGCTCAGACACTCCTATTTAAGTCATATGATGTCCATTTCCTTGTGATCCTCCTGGAGATGGTTCTACTCGTTCATTAGATGCAAGGTGTTTAAATAAACTGATATGACTTGATTTGGGAAGGCACACACCTGTCTATATAAGACCTCACAGCTCACAGTGCATGTCAGACCAAATGAGAATCATGAGGTCAAAGGAACTGGCCAAGGAGCTCGGAGACAATTGTGGCAAGGCACAAATCTGGCCAAGGTTACTACAGAAATTATGCAGTACTCAAGGATCCTAAGAGCACAGTGGCCTCCATAATCCTTAAATGGAAGAAGTTTGGGACCACCAGAAGTCTCCCTAGACCTGGCCGTCCAGCCAAACTGAGCAATCGTGGAGAAGAGCCTTGGTGAGAGAGGTAATGAAGAACCCAAGATTACTGTGGCTGAGCTCCAGAGATGCAGTAGAGAGATGGGAGAAAGTTCCACAAAGTCAACTTTCACTGCAGCCCTCCACTAGTCAGGCCTTTATTGCAGAGTGGCCCGATGGAAGCCTCTCCTCAGTGCAAGACATATGAAAGCCCACACAGTATTTGCTAAAAAACACATGAAGGACTCGCAGACTATGAGAAATAAGATTCTATGGTCTGATGAGACGAAGATGGACCTTTTTGGTGATAATTCTAAGCGGTATGTGTGGAGAAAACCAAGCACTGCTCATCACCTGCCCAATACAATCCCAACAGTGAAACATGGTGGTGGAAGCATCATGGTAGGGGGGTGTTTTTCATCTGCAGGGTCAGGAAGACTGGTTGTCATTGAAGGAAACATGAATGCAGCCAAGTACAGAGATATCCTGGATGAAAACCTCTTCCAGAGTGCTCCGGACGTCAGACTTGGCCGAAGGTTCACCTTCCAACAAGACAATGATCCTAAACACACCGCTAAAATAACAAAGGAGTGGCTTCAGAACAAC